>NC_089747.1:34387542-34462542 GCF_040412425.1 Macrobrachium rosenbergii
TACATGAGGTATTTTAATGTCTACATATATTGTTTATATGTATAAACAGTTCAACACTTTACATAATTTTTACCTTTTTCCTAAGTTATACAGTAAGTTATTTGTTCCTGCTTATCTTGTTTCAACCGTTCCTTCATTCTTTTATTGGACCAAGCATCTGTTTTTATTACCTTTACATGATTATAATGAACAATTCTTTCCTTTAGGTCACTCTCACTTATGACCTTTAGCTTATTTAATTTTAACACTTCTAATACTCTATAAGGACCATTAAACTTTGGTGACACTTTACATTAGGACCTTCTGGAATATGATTCTGAACATATACCTGAGCACCTACTACAATTTCTGGTTTAGCTGTACAGGCAGTCCCGGTTTACGACTGCGGTTCTGTTTTTCCCGCCGCGTCGTAAACCGAAAATCGTCGTAAACCGAAAAATCGTCGAAAATCGTCAAAAATCCTAAGAAAACCTTACTTTTAATGCTTTGGGTGTATTGAAAATGATGTAAACTGCATTTTTATTGAGTTTTTAAACAAAAAAAAATTAAAATTTTGATTATTCTGCCATATTTCTTTTATGACACATGTCGAACATGCGTCGTAAACCAGGAAATAATTTCTGATGAATATATTTGAAAAGCGTCGTAAGCCGGACCCATTGTAAACCGGGGACTCCCTATTTTGTCATAGTACTTTGCTTGGACACAGATTCTTTAAGTCTAGTCCTCGTCTGTTTGATCGTTTCATACGTGCGTCTAGTTTAACATGCAATATAGTCATCATAATTATAAGTATGTCGGGGTGGTGTGGCATCATCTAGTAACGTATTTGGTAGTCTCTTCTGGTATCCATATAACAAGTAGTGTGGTGATTCTCCTACTGTTTCATTTACAGTATTGTTTATAGTAAACCGTACGTCTTCCAAAGCTAAATCCCAGTCTCCTGTATTAGGTTTAACTAAAGTTTTCAGGATATCCTTTATTTTATGATTCGTTCTTTCTACTGCTCCATTTGAACCTAGTTTATATGCTATTATTTGACATTTATTTATCTCATAAAATTCACATCATTTTCTTAAAAGTTCGCTAGTAAAGTCAGCTGCGTTATCAGAAAGAAGAACTTGTGGACATGAATGTCTCGCAATAATTCTAGATTTAAGAGCTTCTGTTACTGTAATTGCATCTCTATTTCTTACTGGTACAATCTCTACATATCTTGTTAGATAGTCTAAAAAGACTAATATTTGTCCATTCCCTCTAACAGTGGTAGGCAATGGACTGAAAAAGTCCATACTCACTAACTGAAAAGGTTGGAGTTCTGATGGATATTTTTCAAGTGGAGTCTTTGGATTTACGTTACCATTGTTTCTATTACAAACTTCACAATTTTGTACAAAGTTCTTGGCATCTTCACTACAATGTGGCCAAAAATTATTTCTGGTTATGATTCTACTTGTCTTTTTGATTCCAGGATGTCCTGCTAACTTGTATGAGTGGGTTAGTTCTAAAACTTCTCTGATTAGTGTTTTTGGGATGTATAGACGAGAATAACCATTCTTCTCTGTTGGTCTTTTATATAATAAACCATTGATTTAAACAAAATCAGGTTTTGAAGATTCATCTGTCATTAATTGTCCTATTATCCACCTGATTTCTGTATCCTTCCCTTGTTGTATTTGTACTCTTTCTAAATCTTAGTCTACTACTTGACAGCTAAAACAAAAAGTATTAGTGGTAATGCATTTCTCTGTTTCTTCTTGGGATAATGCATCTGCTAGTGTATTAAATTTTCCTGGGATATATCTGAATTCTGGGGCAAATTCACACTAATGAACCATCTATTGAACTTCATGTTATTTGTAAGAGTTCTCTTCATAAACAAATCACAAATGGGTTTGTGATCAGTAAGTACATTGACTTTATGTCCTAAGATTGTGTCTAAATTTCTTTAATCCCCAGTATAATGCTAAACATTCTCTTTCCATTGTGCTATAAATCCTCTCTGCTACATTTAAGACTCTACTGGCATAATATACTGCTCTCATTCTTGTTTTGTCCTTTTGTAATAATACAGCCCCTAGCCCTGTACTTGAGGCATCACAGGCTAAGTAGAAATCTTTGGAGAAATCTGGGTAGACTAATACAGGATTCCTGGTCATTTTACTCTTTAGTGTTTGGAGGGCTGTCTCTTGCTCTTTATTCCATTCATATTTGACATCCTTCTTTGTTAATTCTGTTAATGGTTTGGCTATTGTTGCAAAACCCTTGATGAATGGTCTATAGTAACCTACCATTCCTAGGAATTGTCTCAATGCTTTCAAACGTGTAGGTTCTGGGTATTCAACTATTGCCTTTATCTTGCCTGCTTGCATTCGCAGACCATCTTCACTAATTATATGACCTAAGTATTCCAAGGATTCTTTCTAGGACTATTTCTAAAGTTTCGAGGTGACTTTCTAAATCTTTGCTAAAAATGATAACATCGTCTAAGTAAACTGCAACACTTTCTATGTCCCCTAGTATCTGCAACATCAATCTAACAAACATTAAAGGAGCCGAAGTGAGTCCAAATGGCATGACTTCAAATTGCAAGTGTTCTTTATGTGTGCTGAAGGCTGTGTATGGTTTCAAATCTTCGTCTAAAGGTACTGGCCAGTAACCACTCAGTAAATCTAAAGATGAAAATATTTTTGTACCTCCTAATTGAGTTAACATATCTTGCATTACTGGCATTGGCATTCTATCTGGGATGGTGTTGAAATTTAACTTTCTATAATCTATCACAAGTCTCCAATTTCCATCTTTCTTTGGAACAAGTAATAATGGAGAATTATATGGAGATTTAGAAGGAATGACTACCCTATCTTTCTTCACCTCTTCTATCAAATTATCAACTATGGGTCTTTGGCTTATTGGTAATCCGTAATTAGGAATAAAGAATGGTTTTGTTCCATCATCTAACAAAATTTTATGTCTTAGGACATTTGTTCTACATAATTTATCTCCTTCTATAGCTATTACATCTCTGTATTTTTCTAATACCTGAATTAATTTATCCTTGTTTTCTGGAAAATCTGTTTTATTCACTTCTTTGCTTAATTCAGATCTTTGACCAGTTACAGAGAAAAATGCTTTTTCTTCTAATGTTAGTAACGGATTGTTAATAGGTATTTCTGGGTTCGACCTGTGTCACCCGGTGAAATATCCATTCAGCACATATTTCTAGGTATAAGTATTGCTAAAAATACCAGAGAAAAGCTAAATACAATGCCAGGGTTACGACCCCCAGTTTGAGCGCCATTTATAATGGTGTCGGTATACACAAAGGGTGAGTGTTGCCACTGCCACAGGCCTCTGCCCTATAGAGATCTCCAATCTCAAAGTCCTGAAAAGTGAGGGGCCGTCACATACCCAACGCTCATCTCCCAGCCAACCAACACCTCAGCCGCCATCTTGGTATCATTCCAACTTAGCACGCTTGTAAACATTTTTGTGTTTTTTCATAGTGCTGTTATTTTGCGCTTTTTGCATTATCATCATGTCATCCATTCAGGATTTTGCTTCACCTAAGTTGAGTACCATCTTTTGGTTTTTTCTTATAGAGGCTTCTTATTTGACCTTTAATTTAGTAATTACGAGGTTAAATAACACGACGCAGCCGATCGCGGCGGTTTTTGCCTCGGCCATACTGGTCCCTCAGTCTTCGTATGGTTTTAGCAGGAATTTCTGCTTGTTTCTTTCACAATTATATATATTTTACTTGTTTTATATACTCCTTTCATGGAATTTTATTTGTGAATTACCCTTTCGCTGGTAAGGGGTGAGGAGCCCGTATCATGCCTGATCTAGGCTACATGGAGGCTTTTTCCCCTCCCGCCGTTCTGATCATAAATTCTCCTTTTCCCTGGCCCCCCTTCCTCTGCCAGCGAGCGGGTACATTCTCCAAGATGGTACTGTTATGCTCATAATCTTTTCTGATGTGTACGGTGATGGATGACATGTAAATTCTTGGATTAATTTTATTTATGATTCAGCGTTAGGGTCGGCCATTTTAGGTATCACCCGCGTTCCACATATCGCGAGTTGTTTGGCCTTCTCTACAGCGTGAGTCCTTATGTATTATAAATATTCTGTGCATATATATATATGTTTTTATATTTCATACATCATTTGGTTAACCTTTTATCTTAGTACTTTAAGTCAGATAGTTTCTTTGATTGGGTATTCTGGCCTAGCCTTCTCGACCGCTCTGTTTTTGGTTGCAGAGAGCTAGGCTAGATAGGTTAGGCTCCTTTCACGATTCTCATGCTTCCTAGCTCCCCCGACCAGGTTGTTTTGAGGCTTGGAGGGAGGTGTTGGGTTGTTGAGGGAGTTCCTCGTTCTCTCTTGGCCCACCTGACCATGCCGTCACGTTTTTGGAAGGTAAAATTAGGCTTGTGAGACCACCCCCCTCCCGTTTTAGCCTACCTGACCAGACCGTTAGGTTTTCGGAAGGTGAGGTTGGAATAGTGAGGGTCTCCTCAATGCATAGCCTCCCACCTGACCAGGCTGTCAGCGTTGGAGGGTGTGACCAGACCTTGCGTGGATTTCCCCCCCCCCCCCATCACACCTCTGCTAGCCTTCCTGTCCAAGTCAAAAGTTTTGACGTTGGAGGTTGGTCTGGGGTTGAAGGTTGCATAGACCTTTTCGTGTTGTTAGCCTAGCCCTTCCTTACCTATTCTTTAGCATTTGGCGGGTGACCCAGCTTCTCCCTGCGCGAGGGACGTCGATCACTTATGATCGGCACCCCGTGGGGAGTTTCTATCGGCGTCCAGGGGGTGTTACCCACCCATCTGGCCACCGCTTTTCGGTTCCCACCACTTTGCTGTTCCTTTCCCATTCTTTAGCATTTGGCGTGTGACCTAGACTTCTCCCTGCGCGAGGGACGTCGATCACTTATGACCGGCACCCCGTGGGGAGTTTCTATCGGCGTCCAGACAGTGTTACCCACCTATCTGGCATCCGCCTTTCGGTTTCCGCCACTCTGCTAGTGTTTCGTTTGTTCGCTTCCCTCAGTGTTAGCTAGAGCATCGAACACAGGTCCAGGAACACTATCTTGACTTCCGCTAGGTTCATTCTCCGCCGGGTTAGTCAGGTCTCCCATTGTTCTTCTACATGTTACCACTCCGGTGGGTATGGTTTTCAGTCGGTTGGCGCTTTCCACTACCTGTTTCCCGCCACAGGCGTTGAGAGTTGAGCCAGATTTGTGGACTCCTCTCCGCCTCCTCCGCCGCTACCATACGTATGAGATAACGAGATTTCCGTGGCAATCAGGGCGGAGTATCATACACCAGCGTATCTTTTAAAGTACTCCTGTTTACATAATTAGTTGACCATTCCATAGCATGTCTTTACCATACCGCTGCCGGACTCTTTCCGGCGGTGTTTATTTATTTATATATGTTATATGATGCATGTTCCTAGGTTAAGGTGTACTGTTACAGCCGGACCTACTCCGGTGGCCCTTAACTTTATGTTACTCATGTACTGTATATTAATTTTATACTGCCGGATTTATCTCCGGCGGGATTTGGATTGACTGTAAGCATGCTCCATCATCCATTATTAGGTTAAGGTATCTTATCCCCGTCGGACCTGCTCCGGCGAGCCTTAACTAGCGATACTCATGTATCATCTGTCCGCTTACAGATGGTACGCTGTCAGGAGCCTGGGTGTATGGCGGTCCTCCAGCAACCCTGTGGCCACAAAGTGTGCCGCTCTCACTCCGGCTGCGCGGTTCGCGTTGGGGACCTGATCGTCTGGCACCCAGACGGTTGTGAGGTGTGCTACGCTCTGTATGATCGAGTGACTGATGAGTCGGTAAGCTTCAAGTCCGCTAACCTTTAGTCTCCTTTTGACTTTAATACCTATATTGATAAATTCGGCGATTGGAGAATATTTCAGTGAGCCTTTCTTTTCTTTCAGTCTGACCGTAGTACCCGCGACTCTTCGCTGTCGACCCTTAAGGTCTGGGTCAGCGGGTTCGGGAGGAATGTCACATCGGGGAAGCCTTACGTCTTGTCAGAGGAGATTTGTAATCTCCTCTACCCCGCCGCCCGGATCTCAGCCGCAGTTCCGGCGGAAGTAGCCGCCCCCTTGATCGAGGGGATCTGGGAGCTGACGCAACCCTCCCAAGAAGACAACCTATGCGGAGAGGTGGCAGAAGAGGTGGCGGCCATCAATATCAACTTGGAGCCGATGAGCGTCGATCCGGACCACCAGGTGGAAGGTAGGATGGTAAGTGAGGCAGGGGGGATGAGTTTACCTAGTTCCCCTTTTGATTCTCCTTCTTCCTCTTCTTCCTTTCAAGGTTTCCAAAAATCTTCTTACCTTGAGGACAGGTCGAGGTCTACTGTCCCCAAGGTGAAAACCTTGAAAAAGAAGGACTTTTCTAAGTCCTCTAGGCCTCAGAAGTCTAATCCTTCAGCTCCCTCGAGGTCGTCACGGGCTCTTAGCCCAGTGGCATCCACCAGCAAGGCTGCTCCCCCTGCCAAGGGGTCGAGACCCAGGGCAGTTAAGGCGAGTCCCCCTCAGCCTAGCTTCGACCCTGAGGCCTTCGCGGAACTTCTCATGCAGAAGTTCGACAAGAAGGTCGAAGCCAGGATCAATGACCTTTCGAGCTTAAAGACTTCGGGAGATTCTGTGAAGTCTTTAGCGGAGAGAATGAGGACCCAGGAGAGCTTGCTCTCCGGGTTTATGCGCTCCGGAGTAGCGGCACAGACTTACGCTGTTCCGGATGCCTCCAGTCTTCCTCCCTTCGATAAGGGAAATCCATGGCGTCTGGCTCTTCATGCTCCTCGGCATGAAGATACTCTGACTATTGAGGGCTTGGGTACGCGTCAGTTGGAAGAACTAGAGTTCTTTCCACCCGACCTGGTGCCTCCCTACCCAGGCTACGCCAGGCTTATAGAGGAAGCCTGGATCAGATCAGACAAGGTCCCGAAGGAGACAGTCATCTTCCCTAGGAACCAAGCCCAATCCACCTTGATGCGCGCTCTCACGGAGTGGGAGTCTGAGAATACTAAACTTACCCCCTTTAAGGGGACTTTCACTATGTTCTCGGTAGGTGATGCCATCCCTACCCCCTGCACGACTAAGGTAGCACTGCTGACTAGTCAGGCAGGCATCGAGGGTAAGCCGCTACCTCAACTCCGGGAGACAGATCCCACCTCTCTTGTCTTCCCCGGAGATTCGGAATTTTGGCTGGGAGCTCCGGCCACGTTCACGGTGGGCAAACTCGACCCCAAGTGCGCTTCATCCCTTTTCAGTGAACAGCTTCCCAAGATTCCGGAGGCTCTTTTAAAGGCGGAATTTGAAGCCAGGTGCAGGTTGAGTCGCTCCCTGCATTCCTTGACTCTTACGGAGGCAACGGCTGTCACCTACACCGAAGAACCTCTCTTCCAGGTCCTAACCAAATCCCTGTTGGCAGGATTCCAGGCGGACCTGTACGATTTCATAGTGGCGAGAATGAATTGCCGGAAGCACATCTTTGCGGACGCCACTATAAGACACGAACCCAATGGGCTCATGAAGAGTTCTATTTGGGGCTCTAATATCTTTCTGGAGGAAGAGGTCAACAACATTCTGGCGGAGGCAACCAGGGCAAATCAAAGCCTCCGCTCCCGCTGGGGTCTCCCCTTCAAAAGGAAGGCCACCGAGCCCGCCGGACCTCAAGCCAGGACAGAGAAAAGGTTCAGGAGGTACAAAAGACCTCAAACCCAAACTATACTACAGGCTGTACCGGTCTCCCAGGTCGGTCAGCCTTCAACCTCGAAAGCCCAGCCTCAGCAACAGTTTGTGCTGATGCAGCCGGCTCAGCATACCCTTGCTTCTCCAACCTTCGTGGCGTCCCCAGCTTTCAACGCTTCGTTTGAAAGCCAGGGGGCGTTTCGGGGCTTTAATAGGAATGCAAGGGGAAGCAAAGCCAGAGCCTCCTTCAGAGGTAGGTCTGCGTCACGTTCCCTCTCACGAGGAAGAGGAGGCCGAGGTAGTAGAGGAGGTAAGCCCTCTCCCGCCCAATGAGTCTCCTCAGGTAGGCGGGAGGTTATATCTCTTTCAGGACCATTGGACCTTCAGTCCATGGGCCCACAGCATAGTTTCCAAAGGTCTGGGATGGAGCTGGAGCAGAGGTCCTCCTCCGCCAGTCAGATTCCATCAGTCCCCATCCAAAGCTCTCCTGGACTTCGTAAAGGACCTGCTTCAAAAGAGGGCAATAAAGAAAGTGAGACACCTGAAATTCCAAGGCAGACTGTTCAGTGTTCAGAAGAAAGGCTCCGGTCAGCAAAGAGTAATCCTAGACTTGTCTCGTCTCAATTTATACATTCAATGCGACAAGTTTCGCATGCTTACAATCTCGCAGGTGCGGACCCTACTTCCCCGTGGAGCCGTCACCACCTCTATAGATCTTTCAGACGCCTATTATCACGTCCCGATTGCGAGAAATTTCTCTCCTTACCTAGGGTTCAGACTAGGAAAACAAGCTTACTTGTTCAGAGTCATGCCATTCGGGCTCAACACAGCGCCCAGAATCTTCACCAAACTGGCAGAAACAGTAGTCCAGCAACTACGGTCCCAGGGGATCATGTTAGCCGCAAACCTAGACGACTGGATAATTTGGGCACCCAACGCCGAGGAATGTCAGAGAGCAACAGCCATAGTGATCAGCTTCCTGGAATCCCTAGACTTTCAAATAAACAGGAAGAAATCCCACCTAGTTCCGGAGGCTCGATTTCAATGGTTAGGAATCCAATGGGATCTGGACTCACACAAACTGTCACTTCCGCCAGCCAAAAGGAGTGAAATAGCCAAAGCCACCAGGCAGTTCCTCAAAACAAAAAGCCTCCCCCTGCATGCACCCAGGAAAGAGTCCTAGGTTCTCTTCAGTTCGCGCCTGTAACAGACCTGCTGCTGAAAGCCAAACTGAAAGATATAAACAGAGTGTGGCGGAGACGAGCCAACAACAGATTCAGAGACAAGGTGTCCCTAATTCCGCTGGTGTTGAGGAAAAGGCTTCGACCGTGGTCAACAGTCAAGAGTTTGTCAAGGTCAGTACCTCTCCAATTTCCTCCTCCGTCGTTGGTGATCCACACGGATGCTTCCCTGAGCAGGTGAAGAGGATATTCCCAACACAAGAAAGTTCAAGGAACGTGGTCCACTATGTTCCGCCAGTTCCATATCAACATTCTCGAAGCAATGGCAGTATTTCTAACTCCGAAGAAATTACGTCCAACCAGACAGATTCATATCAGACTGGTGCTGGACAGCGCAGTAGTTGTACACTGCATAAACAGAGGGGGCTCCAAGTCGAGCCGGATCAATCAAGTAATGATAGCAATTTTCTCCCTGGCAAGAAAACACCGTTGGCATTTGTCAGCTACCCATCTGGCAGGTGTCCGGAATGTCATTGCGGATTCTCTGTCCAGGACAACTCCGCTGGAGTCGGAATGGTCACTGGACAGAACTTCATTCGAATGGATTTGTCGTCAGGTACCAGGTCTCCAGGTAGATCTGTTTGCCACAGAGAGCAACCACAAACTTCCATTTTTGTACATGCAACTTACCCGTCAGATATATACTTAGCTATAGTCTCCGACGTTCCCGACAGAAATTCAAATTTCGCGGCACACGCGACAGGTAGGTCAGGTGATCTACCATACCCGCCGCTGGGTGGCGGGAATAGGAACCATTCCCGTTTTCAAGTCAGATTTTCTCTGTCGCTGGTTCCGGCAACATCTGTTGTTGGTTCCTTCTGCTTTGATTTTCATTTTTCGCTTGCCGAGGATTATTTTGGACTGACCTTTGGTGACGTATTGGATCTTTGGCTTGGCATACGCTTTTGTGGACTGTTTTTGATTTCGGCTTTGGTATTTTCTTATAGAATGTCTGATCAGAGTGTTGCACCGGTGTTTCGTGTGTGTGTGAGGTCTGATTGTAAGGTGAGACTAAAAAGCTTCGGTAGATCCTCATTCTGTATGTTCGAGGTGTAGGGAGAATGAATGCTCTTTGAGAACACGTGTGTTGAATGTGAGAATCTCACTGAACTGGAATGGAAGGCGTTAAACTCTTATGTACGCAAGTTGGAGAAGGACAGAGTTAGGAAGGCTTCTTCTAGAAGCGCTAGTAGGTCTCTTTCCAAGGAGGTAGATTTAGAACCTAACACTCTTCCAGATTCTCCTGTCACTCCAGTTGTTTCAGCTCCTTCACCCTTCGTCGAACCTGTGGATTAAATGCCGGAGATGGCTGCTATGAAGGCTACGATCCGCAAGATGCAGTTGCAGATGCGAGCTATGGAGGAAAAGAAAGTGAGAAGTGATAGTGATTTGTGTAGTGTCCCCAGTGTAGTGGAGGGGCGTCTGACCGGCTCCGTGATCGCTCCTAGGCCTAGACCTCTTCCAAACTCCCAGACCCAGTGGAGGAGGAATGTCGACAGCCGCAAGGGGGATGAAGAGCGCTCCCCAACGGTCAGGCGTCCCTTCGGCAGCGCCTGTTGACGCGTCCCAGGCTGCCTTAGATCGCCGTGAGAAAAGGGATCTTAAAGAAGTGTTTTTCTCTTCTGCTTCTTCGTCTCCTAAACGTGGTTGGAGTTCGGCTGAGGAATCGCGTCCTTTGAAGAGGACTTGGAAGGCTCCTAGAGGAGACGCCTTGGACTCTAGCCCTGAGCGCTTCCCTGAAGGCTTTCCTGTTTCAAGAAGAGAACTCGTAGATCTTCCTCCTCTTCTTCTGGTGTTCAGGAGTCCACCAAGCAGATCCTGGTAGGCCTCCAGGCTCAACTCGCTGCTCTTGCTGGCTCTTTATCAAAGAGCTCCTCTCGTCGGAAGGATGCCTCTTCCGATCAAGTCCTCAAGAGACTTTCTTCTCCTAGCAAGTCGTCTTTTGTGAAGCGTTCTTCTCCTGTTAAGCGCCCCTCCAGCAACAGGCGCTCCTCTCCTTCCAGGCTCTCCTCTCCTGGTAGGCGCTCCTCTCCTTGCAGGCGCTCCTCTCCCGTCCAGGCGCTCCTCCTGTAGGCGCTCCTCTCCTGTTAGGCGCTCTTCTCCTGGTAGGCGCTCCTCTCCTGGTAGGCGCTTCTCTCCTCGGCGCTCTTCGTCTCCGAATAGCGCCTCTCCACCCAGGCGCTCGCGCCATCGTCGTCGTCGGTCTTCTCCTGTTGGAGATACTTTCTCCACAGTCAAACGCCCTGCTCGTTCGCCTCGTAGAAGTTCCTCTCCAGCCTCCTTTTCGTCTGTTAGGCGCCCCTCTCCCAGCAAGGGCTCCTCTTCAGTTCGAGCTGCTTCTTCTGTCAGGCGCCAGTCAGCTTGTAGGCGCTTCTCTCCGGATCATCGTTCTCCAGTGGACAAAGGCTCCTCTCTCCTTCTAGGGCTCTTCTTCTGACAAATGCCCCTCTACTTCTAGACGTTCTCCTCCTCCTTCTGGCCTGGAGGCGTTATCGGAGGACGAATCCCCTAAGGATATCACAATTTCCGATTACAAGAGGTTGACAGCTCTTCTAGTCCAGGAGTATGGAGATTCCCTCAAGCCTGCTTCTCCTCCTGGTTCAATGCTCTCGAGCACCAAGGCTTCGAAATCTTCCTCTCTTGTTAAGATGCGTCCTACGATCTCCATGAAGAAAGCGCTTAAAGGTTTCGGAGAGTGGCTCTCTTCGAAGAAGGATGCAGGCAAGACTGTCTTCTCCTTGCCTCCCTCTAGGCTTTCGGGAAGAGCGGGAATGTGGTACGAGACTAGGGAGCCAATGGGGTTAGCTCTCCCCTCTTCTGCTGGCTCAGACTTTTCTTCGCTGGTGGATTCTTCCAGAAGGCTCTCCCTTAATTCGGCCAAGGCTTCTTGGGGACTTTGTGAACTGGACCATTTCCTCAAGGGCCTTTTCCGTGTGCTGGAAGTGTTCAACTTCATGGACTGGTCTCTTGGGGCCTTAGCCAAGAGAAGTCTTGAGGAGGATTCAGTCAGTATGGAGGACCTCAGCAGTGTGTTGTCTTGCCTGGACAAAGCTGTGAAGGACGGCTCGATGGAGATCGCTTCCCTGTTCGGCACTGGCCTGCTTAAGAAGAGGTCAGTACCTTCAGTGCTTTCCTCTCCAAATCGGTCTCTCCTTCCCAGAGGTCTTCCCTCTTGTACGCTCCTCTATCTAGCCATCTTTTCCCACAAGAGACTGTGAAGGAAGTCTCGTTCTTTGTCTGAGAAGGCTTCTCAGGACCTGCTGGCTCAGTCGTCGAAGAGGATGAGACCTGCTGCCCTATTGTTAAGAAGGATAAGCCCCCTTTCAGGAGCCCTTTCGTGGATCCAGGTCTATTAGGAGGCGTAGACCTGAGAGAAGATCCAGGCCTTCAGGACTCCTTCCAGGAAGTCCAAGTGAAAATCAAGTCCTCCAGACTCCAGTAGGTGCCAGACTTCTCAAGTTCGCCGAAGCCTGGGCACAGAAGGGGGGCGGACGATTGGTCTCTCTCTGTTTTGAGGAAGGGGTACCTCATTCCCTTCTTTTCGAAACCTCCCTTGACATCAACTCCGAGGAGTTATCGGCGAGATACAAGGATCCTGTGCGGAGGCAAGCCCCTTCTTCTAGCCCGTCGAACAAATGCTAGAAAAGTCTGCCATAGAACCAGTGCAAGATCTTCACTCCCGGGATTTTACAACCGTCTTTTCTTGTGCCAAAATCCTCGGGAGGGTGGAGACCGGTCTTGGACGTGAGCTCCCTGAACTCTTTTCGTCGTAAAGAAGAAGTTCTCTATGGAGACGACGTCTTCAGTTCTGTCGTCTCTTCGGCAAGGAGATTGGATGGTATCCTGGACCTTCAGGATGCTTACTTCCACGTTCCCATCCATCCCTCCTCCAGGAAGTTCCTAAGGTTCATGGTAGACGGCAGAACCTTTCAGTTCAGGGCTCTGTGCTTCGGACTCTCCACAGCTCCCCCAAGTGTTCACGACCATTCTCAGGAATGTAGCTCACTGGTTGCACTTGGAGGGGGTGAGGATTTCCTTGTATCTCGACGACTGGCTAATTCGGTCCAGTTCGAAGAACCGTTGTCTGGAGGACCTTTCTCGGACTTTAAACCTGGTCCAATCACTAGGACTTCTTGTAAACCTCGAGAAGTCTCAGATGATTCCTCAGCAGGAAATTGTCTACCTGGGGATTCGGATGGATTCTCGGGGTTTCGAGCCGTTTCCCTCCCTGGAAAGAAGGGAACGCTGCCTTCAAAAGGTGACAGACTTTCTAGAGAAAGACAGTTGTTCGGAGGGAATGGATGAGTCTGCTGGGGACCATTTCCTCGCTGGAACAGTTCGTTTCTCTGGGAAGGCTTCACCTCAGACCTCTACAGTTCTTCCTGAAAGAATCTTGGGATCGGAAGTCCCAAGACTTGTCGGATTCCTTCCACATATCATCTCAAGTAAAGGAACATCTCCGGTGGTGGTTAGACCCAAAGAAGCTGGGTCTAGGAATTCCTCTACAACCGCCGAGCCTCGCCTAGTGTTGTTCTCAGGCTGGCCGGAGTCGGGTTGGGGAGCGACACTAGGCTCGGAAGAAGTGTCAGGCACCTGGGACACGGATCAGAGGGCCTGGCACATCAACATGAAAGAGCTGGTAGCCATTCATCTAGCTCTTGCCAGATTCGAACTTCTGGTCAAGGGATCAGTAGTTCTAGTCAATTCCGACAACACCACAGCCCTGGCTTATATCAGGAAGCAAGGAGGGACACATTCCTTCTCCCTGTACCTTGCAGCAAGGAACCTTCTGTTGTGGGCGGGGGAGAGAAACATCGTTCTCCTCACCAGATTTGTTCAGGAGAAAGGAATGTGAGAGCGGATCTTCTCAGCAGGAAAGACCAAGTTCTTCCCACGGAATGGTCCCTTCATCAGGAGGTTTTGCGAAAGGCTGTGGTTCCTGTGGGGAGACCTCATATAGACCTCTTCGCAACCCATTGGAACAAGAGGTTTGAGAACTACTGCTCACCAATCTCGGACCCCAGAGCAGTAGCTATAGACGGCCTTCTCCTAGATTGGGACGGTCCAGACGGCTACGCTTTTCCCCATTCAAGATAATAGGGGAAGTAATAAGGAAGTTCGTTTCGTCAAAGGGCACCAAGCTCACCCTGATCGCTCCCTTTTGGCCATCCAGAGACTGGTTCACAGAGGTACTGGAATGGATGATAGACTTTCCCAGGTCGCTCCCTCTCAGGAGCGATCTTCTCAAACAGCCCCACTTCGACAGATATCACAAGAACCTTCCCGCTCTAAACCTAACTGCCTTCAGACTGTCGAAGGACTGGTTAGAGCGAAGGGATTTTCGCACAAGGCTGCGAGGGCTATCGCCAGAGCCAGAAGATCTTCTACCTTGCGCCTCTACCAGTCGAAGTGGGAAGTCTTTAGGAGATGGTGCCGATCTAAGAAAGTTTCCTCTTCCAGTACCTCTGTAATGGAGATTGCGGATTTCCTTCTATACCTTAGGGAGCAATGTAACCTGGCGGTTTCCACCATAAAGGGGTATAGGAGCATGCTGTCTTCAGTCTTTAGACACAGAGGTCTGAACATCTCGGATAATAAAGACCTTCACGACCTTATAAGGTCTTTTGAAACTTCTAAAAATAAGTCCCCTAGACCTCCCAGCTGGAATTTGGACGTGGTCCTAAAGTTCTTAATGTCAAACAAGTTTGAGCCTCCTCGATCTGCCTCTTTCAGGGATTTAACCAGGAAATCGCTGTTTCTTTTCGCTCTTGCTTCTGCCAAAAGAGTGAGCGAATTACAAGCTTTGGAAGGTTCTGTAGGCTTTAAGAAGGACTCTGCAATCTGCTCCTTTCAGCCTCTCTTCTTAGCAAAGAATGAGAACCCTTCAAAACCTTGGCCTAGGAGTTTTGAGGTCAAAGGACTCTCCGATCTTTCAGGACAGGAGCTGGAACACACACTATGTCCAGTAAGAAGTCTTAAACATTATTTGGAGAGAAAGAAACAGCTCAGAGGTAACACCGAAAGTCTTTGGTGCTCTGTCAAGGATCCTTCAAGAGCAATTTCCAAGAATGCCCAGGCTTTCTTCATTAAGGATATTATCAAAGAGGCTCATCTTTCATGTAAAGACGAACATTTTCAGCTCCTAAGAGTTAATGCTCATGAGGTGAGAGCCATAGCTACTTTCTCTAGCTTTCCACAAGTCTTGGTCCCTCCAGTCTATTGTGGACTCTACATACTGGAGATGTAACTCAGTGTTTGCTTCTCATTATTTGAGAGATGTTCGTGTGACATATGAGAAGTGCTTCTCTCTAGGAGCTTACGTATCCGCGGATTCGGTGCTGGGTCAAGGAGCTGAAGCTAATCCTATTTAATTTAGTGTTATTTTAATTGTTTGTTGTGTTTTTTATGGTCGGTTGAAAAAGAGTGTTGAAGGTCTCTCTCTCTTTTTTCATCTCGTATCACTACTAACAAGGTTAGGCTTGGTCAGGTGGTCGGTTTGGTTGTTAGCTCCTTGTATTTTTATTACCTAGCTCTGTCATGTAAGAGGATAGCCCCATTGATATGATTCAGGTAGAGGGCTCTGTCTTGTAAGTGGGTTAATCCCCATTGACACGATCCATAACAGGCTCTGTCATGTAAGTGGGTTTTCCCCATTGATATGATCCAGAAGGGCTGTCAGTATTAGGTCACTTCCTCACTGAAGCTCTTGAGGCATGCAGACTCATAGACAGTATCCATGAAGTCTTCTGCCCAATCAGGTAAGAACCATGGTTTTGTTTATTCCTACAACATATGTTGTTTTCCCGTTTTTAGTTCTTAGCTGTCTCTTGCCCTCCTCCAGGGTGCCAATCAGCTAAGTATATATCTGACGGGTAAGTTGCATGTACAAAAATGATATTTTTATGATAAAATAAAGTTTTGTACATACTTACCGGCAGATATATACGACACGGCCCGCCCAGCCTCCCCTCAGGAGACAGGTGGAAGAGAAAATCTGACTTGAAAACGGAATGGTTCCTATTCCGCCACCCAGCGGCGGGTATGGTAGATCACCTGACCTACCTGTCGCGTGTGCGCGAAATTTGAATTTCTGTCGGGAACGCCGGAGACTATAGCTAAGTATATATCTGCCGGGTAAGTATGTACAAAACTTTATTTTATCATAAAAATATCATGTTATGTTGCTCCTCATCTAGACCCTCTTGCTCACCTCCACAGATGTGATGTCAATAGATTGGAACATGTGGCAAAGAATCTATCTGTTTCCTCAAATAAACCTGTTGATGAAAGTTTTACACAAGCTCAGATCATTCAAAGGTCAAGTAGCCCTGGTGGCACCCAACTGGCCGAAGAGCAGTTGGTTTCCTCTTCTTCTAGAGTTGAAACTCCGGTGCATACAAATCCCCAGGCCAAAGTTGACACAAATAGTACAAACTCAGACTGTGTCAGCTTCCTCAAGAATTCTAAATGCCCTAGCTTTATGGACTTCATGAAATTTGCAGCTCAGCAAGATGCTAATATTGATCCTATTAATACACTGTTCATAGAATCAGACAAAAGGGAATCTACCCTCAGACAATATGACTCAGCAATTAAAAAGTTAGCATTATTCCTGAGAGAATCTGAAGCTAAAGATGTAATGGGAAAATTATTCCTTTAAATATTATTGATTTGTTTAGGAATTGATTCATCATCCTCCTCTAATATCTTTACACTATCGTTGTAAGAGTGATTGTGATTATAAAATGTTTTCATTTTTGTTGTGGACATCGAATGCATAGAAGTGTAGCCAGTCCCTTGTTTTGTTTTTCTTTCGCTCTGAATGTGAGAGCGCTGTCCTGAATCTTTCGTCTGCATATTGGTAACACTAAAGAAACATGTAAGGGACGAAAACGCTGTTGGTGTGAAAAGGACGTCAAGCGGTCCACCCTTCATTTTGGCTATTTTACCAAATTATTAATACAAGTTATTATCTATCCGTTGCAAGGGACCTAGTTCAGGAGTCCTGAAGAGTATGTAAATTGGACCTAGTTCAGAAGTCCTGAAGAATATGTAAATTGGATCTAGTCCAGGAGTTCTGAAGACTATGTAAAGTAACCAAGTCCGGGAGACTAGGCCTGGGAGAAATTTGGCATGATGTAATGAGTAATAAAGAAACGAACTGAGTACCAGGGATTTTCTTCAGTACCATCGTACCTTACCACTAAAATGGAAATCAGCACTTCAATTGCCTCCCAGTGGGAAGACATCACCTGGCCTCATCAGTAATAAGACCCGTACACCCAAGGAATATCATGTAATAGCAGGTAGGACAGGCCTACCCTAATTCCCAGGCAGCGTAAACGTCAGTAGTCTTCATACCCACCGTGTCAACTATGACACAGTGCTATTCTCCGACCCCTGTCTCCAGGCAAGAAGACTGACAACAGTGCATCTGTATAGTAGTATTATTATTCTCTCTTATCTCATATATCTTAATGTCTTGGTGGGGGAAGAATTCTCCCGTGACATTTGGTGGCAGCTGTGTTGGATCTTTAGTCCAGTACTATTGATCCATACCCACTGTGCCTATATATTATGTAGGTCACTTATAATGTTTTGTCATATTGTATGCATTTCTTTATACAATATTGTTGATTTTTATCTGATTAAGGTAATGACTTATTTACATGCATATTCATTATTTCTATGGTGACGGATTGTATGGTGTTGTCTATTAGTGTAGTTTACATTTTATTATTTGATTATATATAAGTGTTTGAAATATTGTAACAATGGCAACTGGTAATGATGAATCATATATTGATCTAATTCAATTAGAGCAAGAAACACAACAAACATTACAGACAGTTAAGAACTTCACTCAATCCTACCAGGACGTTTGGTCTCAAGTGGGAGATCTATCAAATCAAATCAAAGACTTGGACCAGAAGTTGGTTGACATACAGGGGACAATACAACACTTAACACCCAAACATAATAACACTCAACCACCCCTCATGTCTCCCTCACGTCTCATTGAAGAGATATAGACTCTTGTATGGTGATGTACATAGACTTTTGCTGAGGGGAGAGACTTTGTTTCCCCCAGTGTAGTAGAGACTCATGTTTTCTGATGTTGGTAGTGATGTACAGTACTGTAGTTTTGTACGTTTGTATGTTCTCTTTTTGCTTAGTTTAAGGTTGATGAAAATGTAATTTTTTTCTATTCGCAGTGGCCAGTAATGTGACAACTTTATAGTTTTGAGGTGATGAACAAAGGAATGATGTAAACCATTTTGTACAAGATTTCACATAGTGCCCTGGTTGGGAGTGCAATTGTGGTCTTATGGGTCTTGTCTTATAGGAAATTGTCAGTTTTGCTCTTGTAGTACTGGTTTGGTACATCTTAGAGGATAGAGTACACCACTTTCCAAACCCCTTTGAGATTCAAGTTTAGAGTCGTTTCTAGCCAAGAGCTCTGGTGAGTTTGATAATCATTAGGACGCCTCAATAGGAGTAAATTTTGTCTTCATATGTGGAGAACTCTTTTGTTGCAGAGTGATGTGACATCCTGTGTAAGTGGAGTCAATCCAACCCCAGTATTAGGCTAGACAAAGCTATTAGGAAAGCTGTATTGAATGCACACCTATAGGGTAGTGTCCCCATTTAGTACTCAAGTATATCCTTGTTTTATGTTGTTGCAAGAGCCCCCTTTAGTCTCTAGTTGAGATCGTTGCTTGTTTCTACTGTACAAGACCTGTTTTCCACAGTCGCAGACCCATCTAAGGAGATGTTTGGTTCCATTAGGGAAAGTTGTCCTTGATATTAGAGTGGACATGAATCAATTCTTCCCAGAGGGAAAAGCTTTGTAATGGGAAAATTATTCCTTTAAATATTATTGATTTGTTTAGGAATTGATTCATCATCCTCCTCTAATATCTGTTTGCAAGGGACCTAGTTCAGGAGTCCTGAAAGAGTATGTAAATTGGATCTAGTCCAGGAGTTCTGAAGACTATGTATTTTACCAAATTAACCAAGTCCGGAGACTAGACCTGGGAGAAATTTGGCGTGATGTAATGAGTAATAAAAGAAATGAACTGAGTACCAGGGATTTTCTTCAGTACCATCGTACCTTACCACTAAAATGGAAATCAGCACTTCAATTGCCTCCCAGTGGGAAGACATCACCTGGCCTCATCAGTAATAAGACCCGTACACCCAAGGAATATCATGTAATAGCAGGTAGGACAGGCCTACCCTAATTCCCAGGCAGCGTAAACGTCAGTAGTCTTCATACCCACCGTGTCAACTATGACACAGTACTATTATCCGACCCCTGTCTCCAGGCAAGAAGACTGACAACAGTGCATCTGTATAGTAGTATTATTATTCTCTCTTATCTCATATATCTTAATGTTTTGGTGGGGAAGAATTCTCCCGTGACAAAGAGATGACCACGAACCTTGCAATCTTGTTCTTCAGGTCATTATTTGAGAAAGGACTGGCCTCTAGTACTATTACTACAGCAAAGTCGGCTTTAAGAAAGATATTTTTACATGGTTTCAATATTACCTTAACGGACTCATATTTTTCATCAATTCCTAGAGCATGTGCTCATTTGAGACCAGCAACCCGTCCCCACACGGTTTCCTGCTTCTTAAATTAGCATCGGACACTGATAATGAACGGTGTTCATATTCGAGTCTGTTAAGGAATACATTATTCTTAATTAGCCTAGTTTCAGGTGCCAGAATTTCTGAACTGTCCGCTCTCTCTAGAGAACCGAACCATGTTGATTTCCTCCTGTCAGGAGAAGTTCTGTTATCCCCGGATCTCAAGTTTTTAGCTAAGAATGAAGATCCACAAGATAGATGGTCCCCTTGGAAGGTTATCCCCCTTCCACAGGATCTGTCCTTATGTCCAGTTACCACTTTAAAGGCTTATTTAGATAGAACTTCTAATATAATGTCTGTCTTTTTATTAGGAAAAGAACCATTTCCAAGCAACAAATTCTAACAAGCTGGATTCAGTACCTAAGGTACATGATATCTGAGCAGTGGCCACCTCCACTAATTATTTTCATAATATGAACTTTGAGGATCTTAAAAAATATACGGGTTGGAAATCACCATCAGTATTCAAACTCCACTACCTTAAATCTCTAGAGGCCCTAAAATTTTCCACAGTGGCTGCAGGAAGTATTGTCCCTTCCGCCCTAGATTAGCCTATGTAATCATAGTTATCCTGTCCCTTTTTCCTCTCTCGCCTACCTGCCTCGTTTACTCACCTTGCCGTCTATCTTTAGGTCAGGCATGTTTCACAGCCTGACTCCTGACCATGTTGCATATTGTTTTTATTCCCCTTTTTGTTAGCATTTAGTGTTTTGGTGTTAACTAAAATTTTGTGTCTGTATGCCCTATATTATTTATCATGTCCTATTTTTGCTACTTGGGTAATTAAAACTCAGTAATTCCTTATAGTTTTATTTATCTCCATTAAAGTAGTTGTTAGAGGGCTCCACCAAGCTTTGTATGATTCTTTCTCTGTTACAATTTCACCGGGTGACACAGGTCGAACCCAGAAAAGGGATTTTGACAAAGGAAAAATCTATTTCTGGGGGAAGACCTGTGTCACCCAGTGACCCATCCCTGTTCTTCATTCCCCCCCTGAGTGGCATACCAAGCTTGAGGGGGATGCTAACTTGGAATGATACCAAGATGGCGGCTGAGGTGTTGGTTGGCTGGGAGATGAGCGTTGGTTATGTGACGGCCCCTCACTTTTCGGGATTTTGAGATTGGAAATCTCTATAGGGCAGAGGCCTGTGGCAGTGGCAACACTCACCCTTTGTGTATATTGACACCATTATAAATGGCGCTCGAACTGGGGGTCGTAACCCTGGCATTGTATTTAGCTTTTCTCTGGTATTTTTAGCAATACTTATACCTAGAAATATGTGCTGAATGGATATTTCACCGGGTGACACAGGTCTTCCCCCAGAAATAGATTTTTCCTTTGTCAAAATCCCTTTTCTTTGCAAAAGACATTGCCTGCATATAGTGCTAGTTTGTTATCTGAGTAGTTTTGGACATAAAGTTCACAAGTATTACCCTTCATGTGGACTAAAGAATTATCCATCCTGACAAATTCTGGTAACTCTTCATTTAGTAAACAACATCTTTAACTTCTATCTCTTCCTTTCCCCTTAAATGTATTTCTGTTAAGCACTTTGGATGCAAAATTATTTGTCTATTGAGTATGAACTGTACTTTATTATCATCAGCAGTGCTTACGCAACAAATTTCTTCATCTTTTATCTCTGCAAAGTAACAATGTTCTGCATCTACACTATTTTCTTCAGTTACTGCTATTATATCTTTTATATCTACTTTATTTATTTTGTTTAACAACAATATTTTATTTAATAAATTCCTTTCATTATCACAACTTATTACTACATTACTATAACTAGCTGTATTTGTCTCTGTATAATTATCATTATAGACGCCTTGTTTTTCGTCATATTCAGAACCTTGGTAATAAACCATTATTTATTTCTGGGTCATTTCTTTCTTTGGAGGAGATAATTTCTGGATGTGCACATCTTGGGTTTCTAGTCTGTAATTGTGGGAATTTCTCTTTTCTATTCTTTTCCATTATATTTTGGTTGTTCTCTTGGTGGTAATTGATTTTATGTATGTCTTTCTCGCTTGTTGAAGTCGTCTCAGACAAATTGATCAGATTTGGGTGAAACTTTTCTTCTTCACGTGTAAAGCATACGCTCCTTTTATTATCTTGTTTCAGGTTAATTCTTCCTTCTCTGCAGTCTAGGATGATTCCACATCTCTTCATTAAATTAAATGAGAACAATACTTGTGCGGGAAAAAATCTGTCTTCTAGAACTATAAAACTTTCAACAGTTTTATGTGACGAAAGGTCTATTTCTAAGTTCACATTTCCTGAACTTTTAATCTGTTTACCTGCTACTCCTTTTATTATTTTGCTTTGACCCTGAATTAGCGTTTCTTTAACGCCCAAGTAATTTGTTAATGTATGTTTATCAATTATGCTCACAGTACTACCTGAATCCTTAAGTACAGTACATAATTTATAATTTGTTGGAACTTTAATGATAGGTAAATCCTTTCTGATTATTTCTTCTTCATCCATGGAAAATACAACTTCTTTACTCTGCAAATAGGATAGTGCGGATGAACCTTCACTTCCGCTTTTTACTAATTCTTCTACTTTTAGATTATCTTCTTGAAGGGACTTTCTTGTGGTATTATGTGTAGGGATAATTTGTCACTGATTTGAAGACTTATTTGATGTTTAGCGATTACTGCGTAATTCAACTATATCTTTATTTCCTTCTTGTGTTCTAAACCAGCAATTCTTTGTTAAATATCCTACTTTCTTACAAACCGTGCAGATTCTAGGTTTTCTACACTCATTTGTAAAATGATTTGTATACCCGCAGTTTTCACAGGCTGTTTTTGGTCTCGCTCCTTGAGCGGAATAGTTCACTTGGGTTGAGTTATTTTGTGTTTGAGTTTTGACCATATTTATAAGGTTTGGGAGGCCCACTTGTAAGAGGTGCAAATGAAATGAGCAGGTAAAAGAGAACTGCTGCTTTATTCGAGATCCAGGCAGTTTATATAGCGGCAGACTGGCACCATGCCGCGAAAGACAAGAGATTGTGTGTGACCTGAGGTCGATAATAATTAACAATAATATACAGCAAGCAAGTACAATTTACAATATAAACACAGACGGAATTCCAATATGGATATAACCTTGATGCCTGCGAACGAAGAAATACAAGATACACAACTGACAAAAGGTGAACAAATACATACATAGTTTAAATGACTGAAATCACATGACCTGGCACGTTAGGCGTGACCAATTGTATAGGCGAAGAAAATGGGATGCCACCATAGAAAACTTGCTCAGCGGAGACTTAGCGAATGACACGTTCGATGGAGACTCCGCTGACAGCTCTGTAGGTGGCTACAGGATTTTTCTTGCCGGGGAGGTACCTGACGGAGCAGGTGAATTCGGCAATGGCTGAGAGGTGTCGCTGCTGCCTGGAAGACCATCCGTCCCCCTGCTTAGTGAAGGTGTGAACCAACGGCTGGTGGTCCGTGCAGATTGTGAAGGATGTCCCCTCCAGGAGGAACTTGAAGTGCCGGACTGCACGGTACACTGCGCAGAGTTCCCTGTCGAAGGTGCTGAAGCGGGCCTCTGCGGGGTTGAACTTCTTGCTGAAGAAGGCGATGGGCTGGGGAACGCCGTTGATGACCTGCTCCAAGACAGCACCACAGGCGACGTTGCTAGCGTCTGTCGTCAGCTGGAGGGGGGCGCTGGGATCCTGGTGTGCCAAGGCGGTTGCCTCGGCGAGGGCGGCCTTCGTCAGGGAGAAGGCCTGCTGCTGGCTGGGTCCTCACGACAGGGACTTTAGTTGGCCTTTGAGAACTTCCATCAGGGGGGCCGTGGTGTGCGCGATCCCGGGGATGAACCGCCTGTAGTAGTTCACCATCCCAAGGAACTCCTGGACGGCCTTGACGGAGGTGGGGGTGGGGAACCTGGTGACGGCTGCGACCTTGGATGTGAGCGGGCGGACACCTGCCGGGGATATCTCGTGGCCTAGGAAGTCAGCTTTCTGGACGCTGAAGGTGCACTTGTCGAAACGTACAACGAAGCCATTCTTCTGCAGGCTCTGCAGGACTGCCCGGATGTGTTTCTGGTGCTCACTGTGGGACCTGGAAAATATGAGGATATCATCTACGTAGGAGACGCAGAACTTCAGGTCCCCGAGGATGCTGTCCATGAGCCGCTGGAAGGCTGCCCCGAAAGGCGTGATGATGGCGGTCTTTGGTATATCCTCTGGTGCGACAGGTACCTGAAAATATGATTTTAGAAGGTCTAACTTAGTGAATATTTTGGCCCCGTGAAAGGAGGCCGTGAGGTCCTGCATGTTCGGCAGGGGGCAGGGGGCAGTGGTCGGGCTCCGTTGCGATGTTAAGACGCCTGTAGTCGCCGCAGGGTCTCCAGGAGCCGTCTGGTTTCTGCACCATGTGGAGGGGGGAGGCCAATGGACTGGAGGCCTTTTTGCAGATTCCCATTCGCTCCATTTCTGCGAATGCATTTTTGGCCTCTTGAAGGCGCCGTGGGGGAAGCCTCCAGAACTTCACATGTTTAGGGGGGCCCTTAGTTATTATATGATGGTATATGCCATGTTGGGCTGGGGCCCCGGGGACTTGGCGGAGCTCGGGCCTGAACACGTCCGGAAACTCCGTCAGCAGCTGTGCATACTGGTGGGGGGCGACGGAGCAGATGGTGGGTGCCTTGGGTCCCATTGCCAACGGGAGGGACCGGCAGGAGTCGGTGTCGAGGAGGCGCTTCCGCCCGACGTCAACTGCCAGCTCGAAGTGCACAAGGAAATCAGCACCCAGGAGCGGGGTCCCTACGTCCGCGATGACAAAGTCCCAGGAATAACTCCGGCCAAGGATGGAAATCGACAGGGGCCTGGTGCCGTAGGAGAGGATGGGGGATCCGTTGGCGGCCGTCAAGAAGGCAGCCGGATCCGGTTCCTGCTTGAGGTCCTCCTTGGATGCTAGGAAGATCGATCTAATGGCCCCCGTGTCGACCAGCATCATCCTGCTGGAGACGGTGTTGCGGACGTAGAAGCCTAGTGATTCTGGGCCCCTGGGTTTTTCAGCTGCCATGGCGGTCTGTCCTGCTGGCCGCTGCCTCCCCCGTTTTTTTGAACTGGCAAATGAACAGGGCAGCAAGCAGTTCCGGCATCTTTGCCAAACTGCTCGTGGTGGTGGCACAGGCCCGGGGAACTCCACTTGTTGTGGGGTGGTGGGCGCCTCCTGGTGATGACGTTGACTTCCTGCTCCGCGCCTTCTTCCCGCTGGATGGAGTTCACTGGTGGTGTGGGCACTGTTAACCACTTCGTTGCCTTCACGCAGTCCATCAGGTGCTGCACCGTTTGGATGAGGACGTCGAGGGGCTTGGTGTAGGTGTGAGGAATCTGGGTGCAGACCTCCAGGAGAAGCTGGCGTAGGTAGATCTCCCGCGACAGGCTTATTTCCTGCTGCTTTTTGCTGCTGTCGAAGTCTGGGAGTGAGAGCAGGTCCTCAATCATGCCCCATGACTCCACCGTGTTCAGATCCTGCCGTGGGTTGACGGCAAGGTCAATGGTGCGGGCGGCCCGCTCGGCGACTGGTAGGGAGCACGTCTCGAGGAGGGCCTTCTTCAGGATGTGGTATGTGAGGGGGCGTGCAGCGGACACTCGCGGGACGAGTTTCCTATATACTTCCTCCAGCAGGGCGTTAAGGACTGTGTCAGCCTGCACCACTTCGTCGGTAAGGTCCGCTATCCTGAATTGGCTCTCAACCCTGTACAGCCACGTCGTTGGGTTCACCTGTGTGAACGGCGGCAGCTTTACGGATAGGGCGGCCCGTGACTGTGTTGCCGGGCCAGGGAGTGTGCGGAGCGCGGGCATGGGTGTGGAGGAACGTGGGAGCCTCAGCGCGGGGGTGGGCGTGGGTGCGATGGGAGGAAGGCAGACATCTGAATCTGCGAGGTTCGCGGTTAATTGCACGAGGGAGGGGATGTCCGCGTCCATGCTCGCTCTTTGCCCTCTTACTGGAGTGGGGTACTCGCGTCAAAACGCACTTGGAAGCGCACCGTGTGAGTCCATAAATGACGCTGGTGATTTTGCCGACAAGAGTCAGCACGCCCAAACGCTGGTTACAGCGCCGTCGTTAGTCCGCTAAGGGCGTGAGTGAGTTCCTGGAGCCAAGACTGAGTTGCTGTATGGGTCCGCTAATGGCTCCAGGACTCCGGGGTCACCACTGTAAGAGGTGCAAAACAAACGAGCCGGTAAAAGAGAACTGCTGCTTTATTCGAGATCCAGGCAGTTTATATAGCGGCTGACTGACACCGTGCCGCGAAAGACAATGAGATTGTGTGTGACCTTAGGTCGATAATAATTAACAATAATATACAGCAAGCAAGTACAATTTACAATATAAAAACAGACGGAATTCCAATATGGATATAATCTTGATGCCTGCGAACGAAGAAATACGAGATACACAATTGACAACAGGTGAACAAATACATATATAGTTTAAATGATTGAAATCGCGTGACCTGGCACGTTAGGCGTGAGCAACTGTATAGGCGAAGAAAATGGGACGCCACCATACAAAACTTGCTCAGCGGAGACTTAGCGAATGACACGTTCGATGGAGACTCCGCTGACGGCTCTGTAGGTGGCTTTACACACTCTTTGTTTGACTGTATCTTCATTTCTGATCTGGATTCCATTTTCTTTTAGTATTTTGGGCATATTTTCCTTGGGAGGTATTTGGTCTATTCCCTACTTGTCTGGAATCATCATAGAACTTATTATTCATTTTAAAAGTAGGATTATTAATTCTGCCTTTCCTTTCATTCTGTGCTTCTGTTGTTCCCACAAATTCCTTGGAGAGATTTATCTTTCTTTTGTATTTCTTCTCATTGTCTTCAATGTTTGAAGGCTGGTTTTCTTGGGATCAAGTTTTATTTTTCTGAAAGCCCCCTTTTCCTCTTCTCCAAGGGCATTATATATTGTTCCAAATGACAAGTAATTTAAAACATGTCTTAACTCAACTAAGTTACTGTCACTATCTCCAAAATGAATCTTATCTCCTATAGTAATGCCTATTTTCTTTAAATCTTCTGTTATTTTCTCTATTGCATTCTCCACGCTTGTGTACAAATTAGCAATTGTTTTATATTGCGGGTTAAGGAATCTAGTTATGTTATATAAACAGTCAGTCTTATTTACTGGTTCCCAGAGTGATAAACAAATTTCTTTAATTTCTACATAGTTATTAAGTTTACTAAAACTTATGGAATTCAGAGTTTTATGAGCGTCTCCATGTTCTGAGCTGACAAGCAACAAGGCTTCATTTATTTTAGCTCTTCCATCTGTTATTCCCCCTGAAATGATGCAACTATCTGCATCTGCGAGCCAATGGTTTATAGTATAGGATTCGACGTCTACTTTTGTCAGGATTTGAATCATCCACCTGTCCACAGAAGCGTGTGGCTGTTGTTATTACGGTTGCTAGATTCATATTGCGATAATGTAAGGTGCTAGTATTATTAGTATTGTTACTATTATTATTATTATTGTTAGTAGTATTAGAATGATTAACACTATTTTGGTTCTGGTTAGTTGTGTTACTATTGTTAGTATTTCCTTGCACTACAGCGGAGTGGGAATTTAGTCTTGAAATTCGACTACATCTAAGTGTCGACGGTCTTAAATCGAGACCACCGAGAGACAAGGCCTGTTCGATGTTTTGTGACATAAGCAACGGTAGTCCGAGTCGCTAGCACTGACTACCTTGCGAGACGAAAGAAATGTAAACAAAACGTCACTAACATTGACAATTTGTTGTTTACCAGTCATGGTAATAAATTAATTTACTTAATTTTTTCGTCTACACTAATTTGTGTATACCAACTAATATTAACTCGAAACACAGGTTAAGAAATTTATATAAAATACTGAACCAAAAGAATTTATTTACAGTTACAATATA
Organism: Macrobrachium rosenbergii; assembly: GCF_040412425.1. NCBI lineage: Eukaryota > Metazoa > Arthropoda > Malacostraca > Decapoda > Palaemonidae > Macrobrachium > Macrobrachium rosenbergii. The sequence continues at coordinate 34,415,102 of NC_089747.1, forward strand.
GTATATACCGAAGTGCAAACATGTTTAATATTGTATTAAAAATGTTTATACATAGTGTTCACGTCAAATTACAAGACGGCAGTGCATTGATTCATTCTACTATATGTGAATGAAACAACTTAATTATTGTCTTTTACATATAGCTATTATTTGGTAGTTGAAGTTTTAAACTTTCTCTTTTTATTCAACTTTTTGTTAGCTACAATATAGTTTTTCTTGGGAACAATAATTATTCAATAAAATGTTAGAAACCAATACTATTAATTTTGCTATTTTTCTGTACAATGACCTTCATTACTCATTGGAGTAGCATATTTGACCTTTATATGGGGATTTTACATTCATTATTGCCCATCAAATGTAAAAAAAAAAAAAAAAAATTACATAAATCTGCAACTTCTGAACAAAAAGGGAAACTGATTTTTTCCAAAAGTTAGTAAAGCTTGAATGAGATACTCATTGAATATTTGTAAAGCTAAATAAACATTTTGTTTCTCAAAGGTGGGTGGGGAGAATGCTTTTCATGACAGTTTATAATAATGTTTCAAGAGTAAACCATCTATCTCATGAAGTTTTTTTCAAAGCTGAATGGTGCATAATGAATTTCATTTTCTAAAATATGATTTCCATCATAGGAGAACCTTGGGAACTTCATTGTTTTATTTGTATCTTTCATGCCAAGCCAATTATTCCTGGTAGCCTACATCTCAACAAGTGTACTGAATTTCCGCCTTTATAATCAAAATATGGTTTCAAGTGAGTTTCATCCACTGTCAGTACCACAGTTTTGTCATTGGGTAGTAATGATTTACATTTATTCTTAAAATGTACATAAGAAAATGAATCATTTTGTTCTGACGCTGGGGTAAACTTGTTTGGAGACACACTCCTGATGGTAGAGAACCTCAGCAATATTAGAAATTTCTTATCTCTCAAGTCTATAACTTTGAGGGGTATAATTATATACAAAAAAAAAAAAAAAAACAATATTACCAGCTCTGATGAATAATCAAATTTATTCAGTCATTAACTGCAGTTGTTCAAATATGAATTTCAGCACAAGCACATGTTCGACTGATAATCTAAAATTATTGCCAAAAATTAAATCACTAATTTTATAACAGAAATGCTATTGCAGGTTTTAGAAATACACTCAGCGATGTCAGCTCTCTGCAAGTTATTCAATATCTACTCAATGATATTCGAATCATGAACCTCTGTAGGGATCATTAAATCTCCTAAGTGACGTCGGCGTCGGTGACCCTGGTAGTTGTGACGCCAGATAACCCTCAATTAATCAATCAATCCTAAGTGACGTACTTCAGAAACATGAACAACGCATGTACTGTGCAGTTAGCCTTCACTGTAACTAGGGTACTGTGTTGTACAGTATGCTATTTCATAAATCTGTACTCAACTGTTACCTGTGGAAGAGGAAGGATGGGCTTTTAATATTTGTACGAAATGTATATATGAGCATTAAAACACAGTAATGCCATGAGGTCAGGTTAGTTATTGACGTCCCTTCTGTTTTGTACCTGTAACCCTAGAAAACTAGGCCAGTCTAATTTTATTCACCTTAACCAAACAAGGTCCAATAAGGTTTGTCCCTTACCTTTGACTACTGGCAATGGGCTACACTGGGAGTTGTCTGGACACAGGCTACACTGGGAGTTGTCTGGACATAGGAGGCTACACTGGGAGTTGTCTGGACATAGGCTACACTGGGAGTTGTCTGGACATAGGAGCTACACTGTTGTCTGGACATGGAGTACACTGGGAGTTGTTTCTAGCTACATTGGGAGTTCTGTGTTAAGTCTAGTTTATGTGAATTCCAACTAAGATTCAATCTAAGCTAATCCAGTTTCTTTCTACTGCACTTTACCTGGCTGCTCACAACACCTACCTAAATCCCTTTTTCTGGCTACAGAATTCTTAGGCTACACCTGGGTGTAGGCTATACTTGCACAGGCCTAACTCATGTTACCTTACCTGACAAACCTAACTATGTTATTCTAATGTGGAATGGAATGGAATATGAAATTTAGGCTTAAAGCCAAGCACTGGAATCCACGGGATTATTCAGCGCTAGTTATTGTCATGTTATCCAGAGGCAAAAGTCAAACACTTGTTGCTGTGAACTTAGTGTTGAGTTTACCTACTTACCATAGTAAGTTCATTCAAATAAAACATACTTGATATATCCGTGGCATGCTGCTTCATTATGCCATGTAAGTTTCATGGTCCAATTAACATATAAAACAACAGAACTACGAGAAAACCTCGTACTCAAATGATGTACAAGAAGAAGGAGCTCAGAAGATAAAGTTTTTTTAAATCTTGGACATACCAGGGTTGACTCATAACGTCGACATCTGTCGCTCCAACAGGCCTTGTCTTAGTGTGTTGGTTTTTTCTTGCTATCACTTTCAATCATAACCCTACGAAAAGTAGCATTGAGGTTAGCTAACTAAGCGCTAGTTTTCGGACTATCGATAATTTCTAACAAGCAGGTTTGATTCATTTTTCTGCATGTTTAACAGTTCACAAATGGTTTTTGACATAATGAATCTAAAAATCTTCCCTAAGTTAAATGCTTTTCGCTTTAATTATTAGATTGTTACTATTTTAGTATTATTACAGTTTCGGTCAAATTCGGATATCTAATATTTTTTTTTTTTTTTATCATATATTTTCTGTCATGATTCATATGAAATACTTACGTTTTCGCTTGATGGAGAGAGAGAAATTAAGAGTTACTAGATATTTGCGATGAATATTGTATTTGTTTTTCCAAGGATGCGTTTATGCTGCCATGTCAGTTTTTCTGCTGATGCGTTTTGTTTTTGTCAATGTATTGTGGGTAAAAATGCCTAATCGTCTTTTGTTTTTCGTTTGAATTATAAGTCACGGTACAAATGCTGAAACCTGATTGGTTTTTGTTTCAAGAATATCAATTAACTGCGATTTTGAATTAACTTTCTACAAACAAGTTGTGTTTTCAGTTGACTAAATGGATTCCATCAACACGTCTGCAGTTTGTTCTCTGTCTTACTTTGAGGCTATTGGTCGTTTCCATGGACATTACAATGGAACTCCACAATTGTGAATACCTTTTTCGTGAACATTTAGTACTACCATCTATTTAAGGTAAGTGAAGTGGTTAACGAAAGGGTAACGTTGCAGTTTCGGCCGTGAATTTCACTGAGAAACTGTAACTAGACGTTAGGGGTAAAATTTCGTTCCCTGTAACCCCTGTTTAAGCGCGCGCGCATATTCAATATTTACCGCTTGCCAGAACATAAAAGCTTGCAACAATCATTTAAAATGTGCTGTATAATTTTTCTTGCCCAGTCAAATTGCATGAGCTCGAGAAAAAAGAGAGCGGTACCCATGGCGGCCATGTATCTCTAAATCTAATCATTTCGGTAGAAATAAAGGTCAGATTCGTTGAAAGTGTAACAAGCAGGTTTAAGCTAGGGAAAATGTAATTTTTATATCGGAGAATGAATTTGACCGAAACTTTAAAGTAAACCGAATCTAACCTAAATACGGGTAGCGGTATGACGCTCCCGAGCCATCATTTCGGACACTAAAATATATATAAAAGTATTTGTTAAGCAGGACTAAATTTTGTGATTGCGGTAGGGCAGGTACTTATCTTATTCCCCGTTGACTGAGATGAAGACTCCATGCCAAATAAGGTTGATAATCCTTCAAATTAAGCCGGAAAAGATTTTACCCGACACACCAAAAAGGGCGACTAGAAAAACATTGGGTTGGCAACATGCGCATGCGCAGTAGATGCGTAGTCGCGTTTTGACCCGATTCAATCGAACTATAAAAAAAGTACATTCACATCAGCCGTGCATTTGGTGCCTAGCGCCGTCCCTTACGACGCTCCTGATTGGCTAGTGGTCAGCCAATCACAGCACTGGAAAATGGCCAGTCTCTCTCTCTCAAAGCTCCAGACAGTGAACATCTCAGCTCCGACACCTGAATAACATGTCTTTCAAAAGTTATAAACTCATAACTTTCATTACACCTCAGTTTTACCCAAAGAATAGTAGTGTTTCCCAATTTCATCACTAATCATGTCAAGCCAATGGTTGAAGGATTATAATGATGTATGAATTATTTACTTCAATAAACTTAATGGTAAGATATATGATATTGAAATAAACAAGAAATTTTTAAAGATAAAATGTATTCTTTCATTCCTTACATGGCATCGCAGTGCATTCATCATTTATCGTCTTGTGCCTCATAAAATTTCGTAGCTTAAATGTCATGGATGGCAATGCTACCTAAAAAGTAAGGGTAGGGCTATCAATCAATATGAAAATAAACAAGCGATTAAGAATATTAACCCTTTCCTGCCCAATTGACGTCATATTACGCAATAACCCCTACCCCCTTCTTGTCTGACTGACGTAATTGGGCGTAAAATTTACCGACATTTTTCGTACGTGTGGTTAAATTTTTTTATTTTCGGACAGTTGGTGGTTTCATAGGTTAAAGCATTTTAACCGTGTAACTCAGGCATCGATACGCCATTTTAGTGCCCTTGCGCATGCGCAATTCCTGGCATAAAATTTCCCACAATGAAATCAGCTATCACTACCCACGTTTTCTCTCGTATCTTACATTTTTTTTTTATAAAATGTAGGATTACATTGTTGGAAACACTCTGTTTGGTATCCTCTATTTTCTATAAATTTTTAGTTCCTCTACTGCGCATGCGCAAATCCATGGCGTAGTAAAATTCTCACAATGACATCAGCTGATCGCACCCACCCAGGCCTGACAGGCCACACTTCTGTCAGAGACCATGCGTACGAGGCTGGGTAAACACGTGTGGCTGTTTACATACAGCGACGTCAATCGAGAACAGTCTCAACATGCTTTCAAAGTTTTTACGGTAAAACTAGCGGAAATTTGTTAGTGCATCACATAAGAGATGTCTGGATTTTAGGCAGGGCTCTGAATCTCATTTTTCATTATCATATATCGATATTTAGAGAATTTTGTTGGCTTTCTCATAAAAATCATTCATTCACCCAACTGTTATAGCTTTTGAGCTACGAACGATAATGTTGACAATGGTAACATTTTTTTGTTTCGAACAGCTTATAACGTCAAAATGAAACTGTTGCTGTTACAACAGCCATTTTTCTTGACTCACTTTATTCCTCAACCTTTCTCTACATTTTTGTATATTTACAAAGTAATTTCTATGAAAAAATCCGAGGTAGGGCTCTTCAAAAAATGTCTAGCGATAATTCTCACCTTATGCCTGGCGGCGCGCTCTGTTTCTTACCACTTTTCTATCAATTTTCACCAACTGGACTTATTCGTTTTTCATTTTTTTATATGTCGATATTTAGAGAATTTTCTTGGCTTTCTCATAAAAATAATTCATTCGCCTAACTGTTATAGTTTTTGAGCTACGAACAATAATGTTGACAACGGTAACTTTTTTTCGTTTCGATCAATTTATAACGTCAAAATGAAACTGTTGCCGTTACCAAAGCCATTTTTTCTTGACTTTCCCTTTATTCTTCAACTTTTCCTCTACTTTTTCGTATATTTACAAAGTAATTTCTATGAAAAATAACCGAGATAGGGCTCTTAGAAAAAAAAAATTTTCTTGCGATAATTCTCACCATAGGCCGGGCAGAGCGCTCTGTTTCTCACCCTCTTTTCTATCAATTTTTTCACCAACTGGACTTATTCGTTTTCCATTTTTTATATGTCAATATTTAGAGGAATTTTATTGGCTTTCTCATAAAAATTATTCATTCGCCTAACTGTTATAGCTTTTGAGCTACGAACGATAATGTTTGTAACATTTTTTCGTTTCAATCAAATTATAACGTCAAAAATGAAACTGTTGCCGTTACCAAAGCCATTTTTCTTGACTCTCACTTTATTCTACAACTTTTCCTCTACATTTTCTTATATTTACAAAGTAATTTCTTTGAAAAATAACCGAGATAGGGCTCTTCAAAAAACTTTTTCTAGCGATAATTCTCACCATAGGCCGGGCAAATCGCTCTGTTTCTTACCCTCTTTTCTATAAATTTTTTCACCAACTGGACTTATTTGTTTTTCATTGTTTTATATATCAATATTTAGAGAATTTTGTTGGCTTTCTCATAAAAAATAATCCATTCGCCTAACTGTTATAGCCTTTGAGCTACGAACGATAATGTTGACAACGGTAACATTTTTTTCGTTTCAATCAATTTATAACGTCAAAATAAAACTGTTGCCTTTACCAAAACCATTTTTCTTGACTCTCACTTTATTCTACACCGACTTTTCCTCTACATTTTTATATTTACAAAGTAATTTCTATGAAAAATAACCGAGATAGGGCTCTTTAAAAAAAAACTTTTTCTAGCGATAATTCTCACCATATAGGGCAAATCGCTCTGTTTCTTACCCTCTTTTCTATAAATTTTTTCACCAACTGGACTTATTCGTTTTTTCATTGTTTTATATATCAATATTTAGAGAAATTTTGTTGGCTTTCTCATAAAAGATAATCCATTCGCCTATCTGTTATAGCCTTTGAGCTACGAACGATAATGTTGACAACGGTAACATTTTTTCGTTTCAATCAATTTATAACGTCAAAATGAAACTGTTGCCGTTACCAAAGCCATTTTCTTGACTCTCACTTTATTCTACAACTTTTCCTCTACATTTTCGTATATTTACAAAGTAATTTCTATGAAAAATAACCGAGATAGGCTCTTCAAAAAAACTTTTTCTAGCGATAATTCTCACCATACGCCGGGCAAATCGCTCTGTTTCTTACCCTCTTTTCTATAAATTTTTCACCAACTGGACTTATTCGTTTTCATTTTTTTATATCAATATTTAGAAATTTTGTTGCTTTCTCATAAAAATAATCCATTCGCCTAACTGTTATAGCTTTTGAGCTACGAACGATAATGTTGACAACGGTAACATTTTTTCGTTTCAATCAATTTATAACGTCAAAAAAAACTGTTGTCGTTACCAAAGCCATTTTTCTTGACTCTCACATTATTCTTCAACTTTTCCTACATTTTCGTATATTTACAAAGTAATTTCTATGAAAAATAACCGAGATAGGGCTCTTCAAAAAATCTTTTTTCTAGCGATAATTCTCACCATACGCCGGGCAGAGCGCTCTGTTTCTTCCCCTTTTTTCTATCAATTTTTTCACCACCTGGACGTATTCGTTTTCCATTCTTTTATATGTCGATATTTAGAGAATTTTGTTGGCTTTCTCATAAAAAATAATTCATTCGCCTGACATTCATAGTTTTTGGGTTACGAACGAAAATATGAAAATAAATAAAGATTTTTTTTTTCGTGCAATAACTCACATTTTTTTGTATTTAGAGGCTGGGACTCTTATTCTGACTATTCCACCATAAAATATAAACATTTAGAAAAAAGGACAGCAAAATGAACGTTGTTGGCATAAAATTTATATTTTTGCTGAATTTTCGAAATAATTATTTTTCGCACTGTCAGCGCTCCCAGACACAATCATGGGGGCTCATGTGCCCTCAGTGATGTGATAACTATACAGATATGAAAGGGTTAAAATGTGCGGGGATGCACGCAGACTATAGCGTATATCCCGGGCAACCAGCCAGCTCTTTACACATTCCCTAGGCCTACTTCTAGAGGAATCTCTTGCTTTCGCTTGTTATTTGGTGCCACACTTGAATGACGCTTGTATGTCAGATCTTGCATTCAAGTTCAATAAACGAGCCTAGGGTTATGTAATGACTCGTCTATGGCCGTCTGCAATCAGCTACACTTCTAATATTCTGAGCCTCCTCGCTCCCCTACAAAAAAAAGTTACATGCACCTACCATACTTTTCTATGTATCTACGTATGTTTGTAGTCTATAATTACTCATTTTAATTGTTTTCCGTATCGCGGCCCCTGATAGGGTGCTATCGTAGGCCTACTGTCAAGTGCTGCTGGTGGTACCCGTGTAGAGAAGTTACCTCTTTATTCGGACGGCCACAGACGAGTCATTACATAATCCTAGGCTCGTTTATTGAACTTGATTGCAAGATCTGACATATAAGCGTCATTCAAGTGTGGCACCAAATAACAACAAGCGAAAGCAAGAGATTCCTTTAGAAGTAGGCCTATGGAATGTGTAAAGAGCTGGCTGGTTGCCCGGGATATACGCTATAGTCTGCGTGCATCCCCGCACATTTTAATATTCTTAATCGCTTGCTTGTTATTTTCATATTGATTGATAGCCCTACCCATACTTTTTAGGTAGCATTGCCATCCATGACATTTAAGCTACGAAATTTTATGAGACACAAGACGATAAATGATGAATGCACTGCGATGCCATGTAAGGAATGAAAGAATACATTTTATCTTTAAAAATTTCTTGTTTATTTCACTATCAAATATCTTACCATCAAGCTTATTGAAGTAAATAATTCATATATCATTATAATCCTTCAACCATTGGCTTGACATTTTTAGTGCTGAAATGGTGAAACACTGCTATTCTTTGGGTAAAACTGAGGTGTAATGAAAGTTATAACTTTTGAAAGACATGTTCCTCAGGCCTCGGAGCGGAGATCTTTACTCTCCGGAGCTTTGAGAGAGACTGCAGGCTGGCCATTTTCCAGTGCTGTGATTGGCTGACCACTAGCCAATCAGGAACGTTGTAAGGGACAGCGCTAGGCACCAAATGCACGGCTGATGTGAATGTACTATAGCCACGGAAGTGCAAATGAAAAGGTGTAACCAGTGGAGATGTTTAGCCATGAATTGATTCATCAATGCGGCGGATAGGGGGTCAAAGTGCAGACCCCCCAAGACCTGATATCCTATCACAATAGTGACAAGCTTCCGTTAACCGGAATGAATACTGAATACGTGCCAACCCTGTGCTATAAGTTCTCTGATAAGGGATTTAGCCGGGGCGCTGCCTAAGGCAGACGTAACTGCATGAGGCTCTCGCGGCTCCCTTTGACTAAAAATTCAAATAGAACAGGAAGCAAAGTAGAAGAATTCATGGATTCAAATGACATATGCTGTATAAATGATGACGAAATCAGTACATATTATTCAAAAACACATGAAACGTTTTCCTCAGGAGACTTAACTCTATGTGCCTCAAGTATAGCAGACAGATTAGATTGGGATACAGTACAGTTGATGACTTGTACACCAGTAATCATTTCCCAATATTAATTTCCTTACTACAAAATAATCCTGCAAAACATGTCACTCATTATAACACTTATGAAGTAGATTGGGAGCGATATGAAATGCACACTAGGAATATCCCACCATTTGAGTATATAAAAGACTATAATGTAACTAATCAATCTCTTGCTGATTTCATTAAAAATGCTGCTGATAAAGCAATACCAAAATCAAAATCTCATCCAACAAATTACAAAGGTCCATGGTGGTCTGATAAGCTAACAGAATTAATCAAAATAAAATACTCAATATGGAGACGATTAGATGATTTGAATAAAAAATCCAATAAAATGAATAAGACATTACTGACACTAGAAGGAAATTTACAAGCAATGACTATATTATTACTATAGATTAACACATTAAAACCCTCTATACAACAAAACATCTGCAAAATTTAAAAGAGAATTAATTCAAGGAAGACTCATTTCATGGAGGAAATATGTATCTGATCTCTAATAATACTCCCATACAAGAAATATGGGAAAAATTCGAGAAAATAAATGGTACCCACGTGAAACCACCTGGACAGTAGTGATAAAAATTTAGATGAACACTCCCGCACAAAGAAAAATAGTATAGAATTAATAACAATAAATTTTGAAACAATAGAAGATATACATTATAATAGAAAATTTAATATGGAAGAGTTGGAATATTCTCTGTTGAACAACAGCACATCTACTCCTGGAGGTGACAATATATTTTGTTTTGAGATGATCTGCCACTTAGCACCTTTGGCAAAGTCATACTTATTACAGTTTTATAATAATTTATGGCTTAGAAATTTATTTCCTGATGAATGGCGTAAAGCTATAATAATTCCTATCCCAAAACACGGAAAGGATCCCAGTAATGTCAATAATGACCAATTTCTTTAACAAGTCACTTATGCAAATTGTTATAGAAAATAGTAAATGCTCGACTAACATGGCACATTCGAGAAAATAAAATTCTGACTCCCACTCAGTTCGGGTCACAATGTGACAAATCTACATTAGATTCTCTCTCTAACTTAGAAGACCATATACATAGAAGATTTGAATGAAAACAAATTACTATAGCCGTCTTTTTTGGCACTGAAAAGGCATACGATACCACAAGAAGGTATGCTTTATATAAAAACAGCATCCGTGGACATTTACCAAGGTTTATCCAAACCTTTTTGAAAGATCGCAGTTTTCGGGTGAGAATTGATGATGTTTCGTCCAGAACATTTCCATGTGGAAATGGTGTTCCACAAGGAAGCGTCCTTAGTGGCAGACTGTTTACTTTAGCAATAAATGATATCAATAATAATCTACCTGTTGGAATTAAAAGTAACCGGTATATGGATCATTTTGCCATAAATTATTCAGCATCTCGCATAAAACATGCAGAAGGAATCATTAATAAAAGCATAATAAAAATAGATGAATGGGCCTCATCTGTAGGCTTTAAATTTTCCATAAATAAAACTCAAGCAGTCATGTTTTATAAAAAATAAAAAGTGGAAAAAAGGTGAAAAATGGATTTAAAAATCAGAAACCATAGTATACCAATTGGCCAAACAGCAAAATTTTGGGGATTATTATTTGAATTGAATATAGAATTTAGGCCACAGGCCAAGCGCTAGGACCTATGAGGTCACTCAGCGCTGAAACGGAAATTGACAGTAAAATGGTTTGAAAGGAGTAACTGGAGGAAAACCTCACAGTTGCACTATGAATCAATTGTTAGGAGAGGGTGACAAGTAAGATGGAAGAAAGAGAATATGAAAGGAGGTACAGTAAAAGGAACGAAAGGGGTTGCAGCTAGGGACCGAAGGCACGCTGCAAAGAACCTTAAGTAATGCCTACAGTGCACCGCATGAGGTGCACTGACAGCACTAGCCCCCCGCCCCCCTACGGGAGGATTAGTATTTGACACTCACTTAATACTGGAAAGCCCACGTAACATACATGAAATCAAAATGTAAAAGGGCATTAAATCTAATTAGAAAACTATCGAACACTACTTGGGGAGCCGGTAGACATACCCTTACTGTACTGTATAAAGCAACAGTGCTGTCTATCATTGATTATAGAAGCGAAATATATGGCTCAGCATCGGATGCAATGCTGAAAACGTTAGACCCAGTTCACAATGAAGGCCTTGGAATATGTTCAGGAGCCTTTAGATCATCACCAACCTCATCTTTACAAGTTTAATGTGGTGAACTACCTCCCCCCCACCCTCTCTCTCTCTCTCTCTCTCTCTCTCTCTCTCTCTCTCTCTCTCTCTCTCTCTCTCTCGCTCTCTCCATAGGGTGCTCTGAGAATTCAGACAAGTGATTCTCCAACAAAAAAATTATTTGAATTAAGAGACTTATTTATAAACAATCATCCACCACCTTTCCCAATTAAAGTTAGGAGATTGTTTGAGTTGCTGAATATGAATATACAATTATCTTTAATAGTAAAATTACCTCCTCCTTGGACAATGAATAAAATGAGAATTTTTACATGCTCAAAATATTTATCAAAAAGTTACTCATATATACCAGAACGCCATAGACAACATCACGCAATATACTCAGATGGATCTAAATCAGAACACGGAGTGGGATATTCTGCAGTATCCCAAGACGAAATGTATCAATTTTCTCTACCTAATGATGCTTCAGTATTCACAGTAGAGCTGTGCGCAATTGCATCAGCCATAAAAATAATTAAAGAAACATCACTCAACAATTTTGTGATTTTTAGTGACCTTGAGAAGCGCTGTGGAAGTTATTCAGAGCTACAAACCAAAAAATAATATTGTATAATAACAAGTTAAGTTATTACTTCATAAGTTATATAATAATGGGAAAAATGTAGGAATATGTTGGATCCCTGCACATGTAGGGATCAAAGGAAATGAAGTGGCTGATAAAGCAGCCAAAGAAGCAACCCGTATGACAAGATCAAATGTAAATATTCCTGTTATTGATTATGTAGCACACATAAAGGTGGGTATTATAAATAAATGGCAATAGATATGAAATGAAGAACCTGAAAGTAGTAAATTAAAACAAATCAAACCTGCTGTTAGAAAATGGGGTTCATCATATCAGAGAGAGAGACATGCGCAAGTAATTCTGACACATCTCCGAATATGCCATACTTGTCTGACACATGGACACTTAATGAGCAGCCCACGTGGCCCGGCTTCCGAGTGCTCAGAGTGCAAGGTGATAATAACGGTCAGACATGTGTTGTGGGGTGTCCAAAATATGACCAGCAGCGACTGTCAACTTTCGGAAATAAATCAATGAGGGATATTTTGTCAGAATCTTTTGCATTCTCAGTCGTTCCAATTTGGATGTTCATGAGGAACTGTGATTTAATTAATAAAATATAAAAATAAGTAAATAATGAAAACATAAAAACCCTTAGAACGTTTAATGAATTTTAAAACAAAAACATTTCAAAATGTTACTTAACTTATTCTGAATTTTAATATACCTTTTTAGTGTGTATGCATGGAAACATGAGTGAGTGTATTTATTGTGTGCGTTCCATTATTCATTCCATTTTTGGTGGTTAGTCTCTTCCCCTGTATAATCCTTTAATTAACTCCTCCTTGCTTTTGAGCCAGTTGGTCTAATACTTCGTAAAACCTCTCAAAAGATTTACCTGGTTTTGGTAGGTCCACTAATTCTTCAACTGTGTTGGATTCCAGGTGCATCTGTTCCTTATAATCCCCACCCTCAGGGATATTTGTATATCACCTGTCAATTATACAAGCTTTCTTGTAAACTTATTTTTATATTTTTCATCAGTCTGCTGGTAAAGGACCATTGTGTTGAAAGGCCTAGCAACCACTCCATTGTTACTTTTTTCCTTTGTGGCATTTGCCTTTATATATATATATATATATATATATATATATATATATATATATATATATATATATTTATATATATATATATATATATATATATATATATATATATATATATATATATATATATATATATATATATATATATATATATATATATATATATATATATATATATATATATATATATATATATATATATATATATATATATATATATATACTGTATATATATAACTGATTCACCCTCCACCTACCAAACATATGTACACCTATGTTCAAAAGTGACACTACGTGACTGCATAGGATTTTGTTCAAAAATCTCTAACTGACAACTACCATGCTGCATATTTACCTCTTCTTAGGAAACGAAAACACTATTATTTTATAGAATAAGGCCACAGTATTGCTTATAACAGTGAAATCTGTCATCTATATCAAAACTGTAAGAAAAATATTACGTGTAGCCAAATTTCGGAAAGAAAGGTGACAAAACATTTCAAAAACTTTCGATCATTCAGCGCTGATATTTTCGAGGGAAAAAAATTCATGATACCTGCTAACATTCAGATAAGTAAATAGATGCGAAAGCATTAGGCTACTGTAGTTAGAACGCACCCACTGACATCAATGGGTGGACATGGCCTGTGAACATAAAGCGTCAACCACTGGAGTGGTGATCTCCCTGCCGAGCGCGTGACCTCGGACAGTCATATTGAAAGGTCTTGGTCCAGATCATAACACTATACTTTATAACTATTATTATTTTCATTATTATTATTTTAATCTTTTTACCATTATTATTATTATTATTATTATTATTATTATTATTATTATTATTATTATTATTATTATTTGACCCAATTTCACAGAGAAAAATTACCTTACAAAAACAGGTTGGCCTAAGCAATCAAACCATTGTGGTCAATGCCTAAACATCTGCTCTTGGATCTAAGCAGTGTTGAGCATAAATGGTTCCTGTAAATTACAGGACTTTTTTTGCATATAATCACTAAACACTAACTAAACAGTAATGTACAATCACTAAACACTAACATTCACAATACACTTACACTCACTAAACATTCACACTTACTATACATTCACACTCACTAAACACGCACACTTACTATACACTCACACAGTTCCTCATTGGACAAGTCGGTAGAGTTCTTGGATAGCACTCTGCTAGGCCCGAGTTCAAGTCTCCAGCCAGCCAGTGAAGAATTAGAGGAATTTATTTCTGGTGATAGAAATTCATTTCTCGGTGTAATGTGGTTCGGATTCCACAATAAGCTGTAGGTCCTGATGCTAGGTAACCAATTGGTTTTTGGCCACATAAAATAAGTCTAATCCTTTGGGCCAGCCCTAGGAGAGCTGTTTATCAGCTCAGTGGTCTGGATAAACCAAGGTATAATTAACTTTTTATACACTCAAACTTACTATACACCCACACTCAATAACATTAAACATTCACTGAATACCCAACACTCACCAGGCACTCACTATACTGTATACTAAATGCTCACTAAACACTCATAAAACATTAAATACTCACTGTACCCCAAACACTCAGTAAACAGTCACTAAATACTCACTTACTGTAATCCTAAACATTCATTAAACACTAAACACTCACTAAGCTTTCACTAAGCACTCACTATACACTAAACATTCACTAAGCACTCACTATACACTAAACATGCACTTAACATTCATTAAGCACTCACTATACACTAAACACTTACGAAACCCTAAAACTCTTTAAACACTAAATACTCACTAAACCCTAAATGCTCATTAAATCCCTAAACAATCATTAAACACTAACCAGGCAATGAACATTCATTACTCACTCACTGAACATTCACTGATCACTTACACACTGATCATTCATTAAACACTGATTTTCAAAAGACATTCACTAAACACTCACTAAACATTCACTGAATGCTTACTAAACACTCACAAAACACTAACAATCACTAAACACTAATATTCACTAAACATTCACTGAATACTTCCACAGTAAACATTCACTGAATACTTACACACTAAACATTCACTAAACACTAATATTCACTAAACACTAACATTCACTAAACACTAAACCCTAAACACTCACTGAACATTCATTGAATACTTACTCACTAAGCATTCACTGAATACTTACACACTAAACACTAACATGCACTAAACCTTCACTAAACCCTAAACACTCAGTAAACACTTACGCACTAAACGTTCACTAACCCCTAAACACTCACTGAATACTTACAACTAAACATTTACAAACATTCACTAAACCATAAGACTCACTCAACATTCACTGAATACTTGAACAATGAACATTCACAAACATTCACAAAGCATTCACTAAACCCTAAATACTCACTAAACATTCACTGAATACTTACACATTAAACATTCACTAACATTTACAAAACATTCACTAAACCCTAAACACCTACTAAACATTCACTGAATACTTACACACTAAACATTCACTAACATTCACAAAACATTCACTAAACCCTAAACATTCACTAAACATTCATTGAATACTTACACACCAAACATTCACTAACATTCACAAAACATTCACTAAACCCTAAACATTCACTAAACATTCATTGAATACTTACAAACTAAACATTCACAAAACATCCACTAAACCCTAAACACTCACTAAACATTCACTGAATGCTTACACACTAAACATTTACTGAACACTAACATTCACAAAACATTCACTAAACCCTAAACACTCACTAAACATGCATTGAATACTTACACACTAAACATTCACTAACATTCACAAAACATTCACTAACCCTAAACACACACTAAACATTCACTGAATACTTACACATTAAACATTCACTAACATTCACAAAATATTCACTAACCCTAAACACTCACCAAACATCTAAACACTTACTAAACATTCACTGACTACTTACACACTAAACATTCACAAAACATTCACCAAACCCTAAACAGTCACTGAATGCTTACACACTAAACATTTACTGAACACTAACTTTCACAAAACATTCACAAAACCCTAAACACTCACTAAACATTCATTGAATACTTGCTCACTAAACATTCATAAAGCATTCACTAAACCCTAAACTAAACATTCACTAAACACTTACTCACCAAACCCTAAACTTTTGCTAAACACTTACTCATTAAACATTAACGATACAAAAATTCACAATCGCACGAAGCCCCTGCTCAATTTGGGGGTTACCAGACCTTTAAAGATGGCAGCAAGGCTTTGCAGCACTGCCCTGGTGGAAGACCACCGAACTACATAGTACTGGTATAGAGATTGCAACTCCAGGTATATATATATATATATATATATATATATATATATATATATATATATATATATATATATATATATATATATATATATATATATATATATATATATATATATATATATATCCCTCTATGTTCCAAGTGCATCTTGTCCAGATCATTCTTGTCATCCCCAAGTGACAGTGGGGAATCTGGGAATTCCAAAAGTTTCTGGGAATTCCAGAAGCTTCTGGGGTTTCCGAAGGCTTCAAGACAATCTCCAGGCTCTGTAGCATTTGGAAACGCCCACTGGACTCTCCAGGAATGCTTCAGGAGCTGAAGACTGCTTCAAAGTATCCTGGATCCATGAAGACGTCTTCAAGAATACCCAGAAGTCTTCTCTCGTCGTCGGGAGATATATCTCTGTATATATCAGTAAGAGGGCATCCCATTATATAATAGAAGACAATTCGTTAAAGGAAAGAAACTGCTTACATGTCAGAAAAACAACTCCAAGTAATGGTTAACGCGATGTTAAAATGATCTAAAACCTTTGGGATTTTCCTTGTAGATATTTTGGAATCCTTCAGTCTCCAGCTCCTGGAAGAACAAGAGAAATGCCATTCACCCATGCACCAAACTCCAAAGTCTCCAAGAACAATCTCCTAGATGCTTCAAATTGCCTGGAAGCCTCCAGACAGAGCAAGTGTCATTTTTGAAAAGCTGGGTAAGAGGAAGCAAAGAGTGTGGTGAAGGGAAGGGTCCGACCCAGAGGCTGCTTCCTTGGAGGAGGGCAGGTATCCTGCCAGGCTGGGAAGCAGGCCTGAAAAGGGCCGAAACCCCTCAAGGATGGGCTCCAAAAGCCACCAAGGCTCACCAATCTTTTGAGGGCAGGTATCCCTTCCAGGCTGGGGAAGAAGGCCTGGGGAGGACCTAAGAACTTCAAGGATGAGGCCCAAAAACCCCCAAGGCTTGCCAGTCTCTTGAGGGAAGCCTTGAAGGGAATGGTCCGACCCAGAGGCTGCATCCTTGGAGGAAGGCAAGTATCCTGCCAGGCTGGGGAAGCAGGCCTGGAGAGGACCCAAAAACTTCAATGATGAGTCTCAAAAACCTCCAAGGCTTGCCAGTCATTTGAGGGCAGCCTTGAAGGTAAGGGTCCGACCCAGAGGCTGCTTCCTCAGAGGAAGACAGGTATCCTGCCAGGCAGGGAAAGCAGGCCTGGTGAGGGCCCAAGAACTTCAAGGATGAGACACAAAATCCCCCAAGGTTCGCCAATCTCTTGAGGGCAGCCTTGAAGGGAAGGGTCCGACCCAGAGACTGCTTCCTCTGAGGAAGGCAGGATACCTGCCCAAGAATTAATATATATATATATATATATATATATATATATATATATATATATATATATATATATATATATATATATATATATATAATATATATATAAGAGGTCCAAAAGAACTATATATATATATATATATATATATATATATATATATATATATATATATATATATATATATATATATATATATATATATACACACATATATATATATATATATATATATATATATATATATATATATATATATATATATATATATATATATATATATATATATGAGTCTTGGTTGGGAAAGAATTGAACGAATTTACGTGGTTTGACTGCAAAGGGACCAAGCGCCCAGATTATGAACAATGGAAAAGTTATGGGAAACTTACCTTAGATATTCTTGGATTTACAAGTAAAGGAGAAAGGTCGCCATTTGGAATTAGAATTCTTTTACAATTAAAAGGAGTTTATTTACAGAGACTGGACAGTTATGCAAGGAGACAGACAGAATGCAAATTGTAACCAATAGGCAGGCTCATTAATTATATACATTGAGTAATACTGTAGACATTGGCAAGCAAGCAAATTCAATATGGAGGGGCCAAGGTACAATCATCCCCGGTTATAATAATAACTTGGTTAGGTTGAAATTACATTAACTAGTCTCTTAGGGTACTTCATAAAGAGGGGGAACTCCAGGCTAATAGAATCCGTAATGTAAATGTCTGATGGGCCGACAACGGAATCTTGCAATCGTGCTGCGACCAGGAATGGTTTCGGAATTTGAATGGCAGTCAGGCTGAGCGGACACAGAATGCAACGGAGCAGATGATATCTCCCCTGTAAGAGAGTTTATGCGTTAGCCCTGCTCAAACTAAGAGGAATGAAATCTACCTATAAAATATTACCCAATGCACGTTCTTAAACTCTAAACATGACGTATCCCAGAAGATAATTATAAGAAAATCATGTAATCACAGTCTTGGAATCGTATTCGATTGGGCTTTTGAAACAAGGAACACGTGCTTGCCGTCACACAAAGGGGGAAGCTTGGGAAAAGGAAGGGATTAAACTTGAAGGTAAATGAGAGAAATGGAAGGAATTTAGTGGAGAGAGACAGGGGTGACTGGCACCAAATTCACTCTCGGCTTGCCTATTTCAGACGAATATTTGAGCTCCGAAATACCACGTCTTGGGCGTACGATCGTGAAGTTGGGCCGTCACCGGAGACAGACATACGATCAGGACAGTCGCTGGAAGGAGTCTGCTGGCTTGCTGCCTCGAGCGGGCGTCGGAGCGATAGGTTCCAACCTGAAAGCAAATTCTTTGCTAGTAAACAGGTCAAAGGAATAGCAGTCTTAAAGATAATGAGCCTAAGGTTTAAGGTGCTAGCTCCCCCCGAGTGGTTTACACCCTAACGTCTATTTCCTCCCTAAGCCTACTTTGAAAACATTACCCAAAAGGCGGGGGGGGGGGAATCTAGGTGTATTCTGGTAGCAGGGGTTGAAAGAGGGAGACCTATTGTCCACCCTGCCTAGGCATTTCCTGTAGGCTACGGAGGCATGCATCCTCTGTCCATATAAGTGGAAAACAACTGAGTTCCGCCGTATTGGCGCCAGCTATAAGCTAACTGAAATAATAATTTTCCCTAGAAGTTAGCTAGATAGCAGCTAAATAGGAGGAGGGGAGGAATGTAAATATATTGACAATATATATATATATATATATATATATATATATATATATATATATATATATATATATATATATATATATATATATATAATTTATAATTTCAAGTCACAGAGCGTCAATCACTGGAGTAGCGATCTCTCTGCCAAGCGTGTGACCTTGGGCGACCATATTAAAGGTCTCGGTCCAGCTCATAGTACTATACTTTGTTATTATTATTATTATTAAAAAGGATGGCTGTATTATGCGAATTTATCTTATATAGTGTCTTTTCTATCCTCCTTATGATTCGCTTTTCAGGCTCAGCGATGTTAGTCAGTAACTGGCCGATATTCATGTTGGAAAAGGACAGTGTGCGGAATATGGGAAGTCTTTTATTAAAATATCCAATCAGAAATCGTTCGTCTGGGTTCAGGTTCTATTTAGGCACCATCGACATGTTTCGACCAGCTCGTTGGTCATCCTTTGGACGTGGTTGCAGAAGGTCTGAAGAAACGAGGTGCTCGGGTTGGTATTTATAGGGGGGGCGTCTTGATCGGTGCTGAATTATGATTGGCTGCCCGGGGCATGTACCCTCGGGCAGAGCCGTCTCATCCAAGTCGATGTTCGGTTCTCGTCTTGCGTGCGAGTGGCGTTGTAGTGCTGAGGATGAAGAGAAGAATTTCGATCCTCGGATGCCAAATTTTGATTTGCTCATACGCTATGGGGATCGCTCGGTGCATGTCTCCTGGCTGCCCTGGGGAGGAGAAAGGTTTCTTGCGTAATGTTGAGTGTTGGTTTCTCCTTCCCAATGTGCAATGCTTCCAAGAGGCGTAGGCGGCGGTGGTCGGTAATTTGGTCAATTATTTCGATGTTCGTGATTTTTAATAAGACCTGTTTAAAAGAGGGTCAACTCCCTTCATATATTATTATTATTATTATTATTATTATTATTATTATTATTATTATTATTATTATTACTTGACCCAATTTCACAGAGAAAAATTGTCTTACAAAAGCAGGTTGGCCTAAGCACTCCAGCATTGTGGTCAACGCCTAAACAATCTCCTCTTGGATCTAAGCAGTGTTTAGCATAAATAGTTCCTGTAAATTACAGGACTTTCTTTTCATATAGTCACTAAACACTAACTAAACAGTAATGTACAATCACTAAACTCTAACATTCACAATACACTTACACTCACTAAACACACACACTTACTATACACTAACACTCACTAAGAACACACACTTACTATACACGCACACTCAATAACACTAAACACTCACTGAATACTCAACACTCACTAGGCACTCACTACACACTAAAGACTCACTAAACACTCATAAAACACTAAACACTCACCAAATACTCACTGTATCCCAAACACTCGGTAAACATTCACTAAACACTCACTTAATCCTAAACATTCATTAAACACTAAACGCTGACTAAGCATTCACTAAGCGCTCACTATTCACTAAAACATTCGCTAAGTACTCACTATACACTAAACACCCCCTGAACATTCATTAAGCACTCACTATACACTAAACACTTGCTAAACCCTAAACACTCTTTAAACACTAAATACTCACTAAACTCTAAATGCTCATTAAATCCCTAATCACTCATTAAACAATAACCAGTCAATGAACATTCACTAATCACTCATTAAATGTTCCCTAAACACTCATTAAACATTCACTGAATGATTACTGAACATTCACTAAACACTAACATTCACAAAACATTCACTAAACCCTAAACACTCACTAAACATTCACTGAATTCTTACACACTAAACATTCACTAAACATTAATATTCACAAAACATCACTAAACCCTAAACACTCGATAAACACTCACTGAATGCTTACACAATAAACATTCACTGATTCTTACACACCAAACATTCACTAAACATTAGCATGCACTAAACCTTCACTAAACCCTAAACACTCAGTAAACACTTACACACTAAACCTTCACTAAACCCCGAACACTCACTAAACATTCACTGACTATTTACACACTGAACATTCACTAACATTCACAAAACATTCACTATACCCTAAATACTTATAAAACATTCACTGAATACTTACACACTAAAAGTTCACTAACATTCACTAAACCCTAAACACTCACTAAACATTTACTGAATACTTACACACTTAACATTCTCTACCATTCACTAAACCCTAAACACTCACTAAACATTCACTGAATACTTAAGTACTAAACATTCTCTAACATTAACGAATTATTCACTAAACCCTAAACACTCACTTAACATTCACTGAATACTTGCACAATGAAGATTCACTAACATTTACAAAACATTCACTAAACCCTAAACACTTACTAAACTTCCATTGAATACATGCACACTACACTTTCACTAACATTCACAAAACATTCACTAAACCCTAAACTAAGCATTCACTAAACACTTACTCATACACATTCACTAAACACTTACTCATTAAACATTAACAATAAAAAATATTCACAATCGCACTAAGCCCCTGTTCAGTTTGGGGTTTGCCAGACCTTTAAAGATGGCCGTAAGGCTTTGTAGCGCTGCCCTGGTGGAAGACCACTGAACTATGTAGTACTGGTATAGAGATCATAATTCCAGGTACCTGTATATATATATATAATATATATATATATATATATATATATATATATATATATATATATATATATATATATATATATATATATATATATATATATATATATATATATATATATATATAATCAAGAAATCTACAAACGTCAGCCTTTAATATCAATTCACTCTACCTGGAGTAATATACAAGAAGAAGGAATTTTTAGGTGATAATAAGTCCACCGTCCCGTGGATCGAACCAGCGAAGACGAGGAATCAGGACTACAGTGACACACTAACCAGTCGTGGACTTATTATCACCTAAAAATTCCTTATGCGTCATATAAAAAAATATATTAATGGTGAGGTAGAGTGAAATGAATATTAAAGGACGTTTGTAGACTTTCTGATTGTATATGAATCACGGTGATGTGATAAATAGCCATATATATATATATATATATATATATATATATATATATATATATATATATATATATATTCCTCTATGTTCCAAGTGCATCTTGTCCGGATCATTCTTGTCATCCCCAAGTGACAGTAGGGAATCTGGGAATTCTGAAGGTTTCTGGGAGTTCCGGAGGCTTCTGAAAGTTTCAAGACAATCTCCGGGCTCTGTAGCATTTGGAAACGCCCACTGGACTCTCCAGGCATGCTTCAGGAGCTGAAGACTGCTTCAAAGCATCCTGGAGCCGTGAAGTCATCTTCAAGAATACCCAGAAGTCTTCTCTCGTCATCGGGAGATATCTATATATATCAGTAAGAGGGAATCCCATTAGATTATGGAAGACGACTCGTTAAAGTAAAGAAACTGCTTATGTGTCAGAAAAACAACTCCAAGTAATGGTTATGTCACGGGAGGAATTCTTCCCCCACCAAGACATTAAGATATATGAGATAAGAGAGAATAATAATACTACTATACAGATGCACTGTTGTCAGTCTTCTTGCCTGGAGACAGGGGTCGGAGAATGGTACTGTGTCATAGTTGACACGGTAGGAAGGTATGAAGACTACTGACGTTTACGCTGCCTGGGAATTAGGGTAGGCCTGTCCTACCTGCTATTACATGATATTCCTTGGGTGCCCCGGGTCTTATTACTGATGAGGCCAGGTGATGTCTTCCCACTGGGAGGCAATTGAAGTGCTGATTTCCATTTTAGTGGTAAGGTACGATGGTACTGAAGAAAATCCCTGGTACTCAGTTCATTTCTTTATTACTCATTACATCACGCCAAATTTCTCCCAGGTCTAGTCTCCCGGACTTGGTTAATTTACATAGTCTTCAGAACTCCTGGACTAGATCCAATTTACATACTCTTCAGGACTCCTGAACTAGGTCCCTTGCAAGGGATAGATAATAACTTGCATTAATAATTTGGTAAAATAGCCAAAATGAAGGGTGGACCGCTTGACGTCCTTTTCACACCAACAGCGTTCTCGTCCCTTACATGTTTCTTTAGTGTTACCAATATGCAGACGAAAGATTCAGGACAGCGCTCCCACATTCAGAGCGAAAGAAAAACAAAACAAGGGACTGGCTACACTTCTATGCATTCGATGTCCACAACAAAAATGAAAACATTTTATAATCACAATCACTCTTACAACAGTAGTGTAAAGATGTTAGAGCAGGATGATGAATCAATTCCTAAACAAATCAATAATATTTAAAGGAATAATTTTCCCATTACAAAGCTTTTCCCTCGGGGAAGAATTGATTCATGTCCACTCTAATATCAAGGACAATCTTCCCTAATGGAACCAAACAGCTCCTGAGATGGGTCTGCGACTGTGGAAAATAGGTCTTGTACAGTAGAAACAAGCAACGATCTCCACTAGAGACTAAAGGGCTCTTGCAACAACATAACACAAGGATATACTTGAGTACTAAATGGGGACACTACCCTATAGGTGTGCGTTCAATACAGCTTTCCTAATAGCTTTGTCTAGCCTAATACTGGGGTTGGATTGACTCCACTTACACAGGATGTCACATCACTCTGCAACAAAAGAGTTCTCCACATATGAAGACAAAATTTACTCCTATTGAGGCGTCCTAATGATTATCAAACTCACCAGAGCTCTTGGCTAGAAACGACTCTAAACTTGAATCTCAAAGGGGTTTGGAAAGTGGTGTACTCTATCCTCTAAGATGTACCAAACCAGTACTACAAGAGCAAAACTCTGACAATTTCCTATAAGACAAGACCCATAAGACCACAATTGCACTCCCAACCAGGGCACCACGTGAAATCTTGTACAAAATAGTTTACATCATTCCTTTGTTCATTACCTCAAAACTATAAAGTTTTCACATTACTGGCCACTGCGAATAGAAAAAAAATACATTTTCATCAACCTTAAACTAAGCAAAAAGAGAACATACAAAACGTACAAAATTACAGTACTGTACATCATTACTAACATCAGAAAATATGAGTCTCTACTACACTGGGGGAAACAAAGTCTCTCCCCTCAGCAAAAGTCTATGTACATCTCCATACAAGAGTCTATATCTCTTCAATGAGACGTGAGGGAGGCACAATATTCCTAGCACCTCTTGTACGAACGCCTTCAGTTACTATATGTGGCACATTTTCAGAGTGCTCTTTCATGGTAACTAACCATTCTTCATCACCATGGAATGACTTTAGTTTATTAGCAGCTCGTTCTACAATTGTATCGTCAAACAAATTTTTCAACACATAAGTGGATCCATCTCGCACAACTTCTACCACTCTATAGGCTCCGAGCCACTTAACATTTAACTTTCGACTAGTACCAGGTATTTGAGTCTCATTTCTGACCCAGACTAGTGAATTCTTTTCAACACTCGTATTCACTCGCTTTCGGTTAGCTATACTTAAAAATGTTTTTGACCTCTCTAAGTGGGTCTTTTGGATTATCTCATGAACTTTGGCGATATCAGAATCACTCACTTCATCATCAATTGATGGCAATGTAGTTATTATTTGTCTAGCAGGTCTCCTGCTAAAGAAGACATAATGTGGCTGTTCACCTGTTGTTGCGTGGACAGCACAATTAGAGACCCGTTGGGTCTCGCCTAACTAGGTTGGCCACTGATAAGGATGACCCTGACACATGACATTCAACAGGGTCTTCATAGTCCTATGCATTCTTTCTGATATGCTGTTACCTTCCGGATGGTATGGTGTGATGAAACCAGTGTTTATGTTGTGCTTTTGGCAAAGATCTCTAAACTGTTGTGATGTGAATTCAGCACCATTGTCAAGAATTACACACCCTGGAATTCCGAAATCATTTAAATATTTCTGGAAATTCTTACTGACCACTTCTGTAGTCTTATTCCTCAGTGGGTAAAACTTCACAAAGCGTGAATAATGATCAATCACTGTAAGAACGTAACGGTACCCATTTGCACCAGACATCATATCTGTCAAATCAATACTGATACGCTCCAAGGGTTTATGTACTGGTGGGAGTTCTTGGAATTTCTGTTGTAAGGATGGACTGTCTTTATGAACCTGACATGTAATGCATTCTTTAACAAACTTAACCACATCAGATCTAAGTGAAGGCCAATAGAAGTAAGTCTCCAGAGCATCAATAGTTTTCCTTCTCCCTAAATGACTAGCAACAGACTCATGACCAAACTTCAAAGCAGCTTTCCTAAGCTCCTGCGGTACCACAAGTCTTAACTGAATACTATTGTCATGCTTGTCAGCACTCAGATATAACAAGCCTTCATACAGCATAAACTGATGGATGAACGCTCTGGGAAACTTCTTCCTAGGCAATTTTCCTCCTTCTAAGTATGCAATCAATTCACCCCATCTTGTTTCACCTATCTGCTTAGCCTTGTATTCTTCCTTACTCAACCCAAGATAATTGTCTTGATTATTGTGAAAGATTGCCCTAACTGGCCTACTTAACTGATCAGCTACCTCATTGTGCTTTCCTGGCCTATACACAACTTTGAAGCGATAATCCTGCATTTCAATAATCCATCTACTCATCCTAGGTGATTTTGTCTTTCTTTTGAATACTGACACAAGAGGTTGATGGTCTGTGTGGATTGTAAACATGGTACCCCAAAGAAAATGATGAAACCGCCTACAGGCTAACACAATAGCCAAGGCTTCCCTGTCAGTAGTAGAATATCTCTGTTCTACAGGCTTCAATTTCTTTGAAAAGTATCCAACAGGTTTCAAAAGGCCATCACTCTCCTGCATCAGCACTGCACCTACATGATCCAGACTAGCATCTGTGAATAACTGAAAAGGTCTTGTCATGTCTGCTTTTATGAGCAAAGGAGCTGTCATAAGGAGCTGTTTCAACTGCTCAAAACTAGACTGACACTCTGGTGTCCATGCAAATGGCTCTTTCATTCTTAAGAGATTGGTTAAAGGGACAGCAACTTTAGCAAAATTTTGTATGTGCTTGCGATAAAATCCACACATTCCTAAAAACCTTCTAGTTTCTTTGACATTAGTAGGAGCTTTCATATTTTTGATGGCACTTATATTGTCAGGACAAGGTTTGCATCTTTCTTTGGATATTATATGGCCAAGAAATTTTATCTCTTTTTGCGCAAACTGACACTTCTTGATGTTTAATTTCACACCCTTTTCACTAAATAATTTGAACAGCTCTTCTAATCTCTTAATTAATTCTTCCAAGCTGGGTGCCCATACTACAATATCATCTAAATAATTCTTTATGTATCCCTTTTTTTTAGTAATGGAGCCAAGATATTACCTATTACCCTTGAAAATATAGCTGGGCTGCAACTCAAACCAAGCGGTAACCTCTTAAACCTATATAAGGAGACTCCGTCACTAAATGTTGTCAGATCTCTACTATCTTCATCTAATTCTACCTGATAATAAGCGTCTTTCATGTCCAATGAAGCATAAAATTGATTCCCTGATGCTGATTCAACTAACTCTTCTAACCTAGGCAAAGGATGGATGTCAGTTTGAAGGTGGGTATTGACTTTTCGATAGTCCAAGCACATCCTTTGAGAATTGTCTGGTTTCCTTACCAAGACTATAGGACTTAACCATGCAGCTGTGGATGGCTCGATTATATCTTTAGCTTCCATATCCTCCAACATATTTGCAATAAGCTGCTTGGCTTTCTCAGGGTATCTATACATGGGTGACCTAACTGGTTCGGAATCACTAACATTAATATGTCCTGAACTCCTTGAATTTTCCTATTTCATTACTCTCCACTATGAAAACTTGGTGATGTTCCATGACTAGATTCTTTAATTGGGCCTGCTGTTCATCATCTAAATGTGACCAATCTTGCTGTGCAATCAAATTTTCCAGCTTTTTCTCTCTAGTGCATCCTTGTTCTGGTACAACACGCATGCTTTCAGGGATCAGCTCATTCCTAATTTCAATCTTTCGACATGTGGGAACTACTGAAATGATGTCCCTTTCATCAATCTTATTGTAAGTACCTATCAGCGTTCCTATTTTCAACTTAACTACACCCTTTGTACTATTTATAAAGAGGTATATGTACTTCCTGATTATCAGTGACTTTAAGGCACAAAGCCTTCATGCTAAGCACTGCTGGCTTTTAATTCTGAGGTATATTCAGTATTGTATCTTTCATTTCATTTACAGACACAGCATAAATACCTGCAGAAGAGGGGGTAGGATAATTTTTTCTTTAATCTTATCTCATCTATTCCAAGGCTTAATGGCTGAATAGTTTTGAGATTTCTAATTCTCCTTGTGGAAGGTCTCAGTTTAAGAAGCCGCACATGATATGTAATATTATCCCAAATTACTATACCCTTTATACGATCCCATGTTAGACGAGCAACCCCAAGCAAATCTGCGCCCAATAGAATTTCTGTATCTAACAAGTTGTCTGGCACAATAAAAAATAAATGAGTAACAACTCTAGTGCCACTATGAACATCTAAATAAACAGATCCTAGTGCTGGTACAACTGCCTGGGTGACTCCCATTAACCTTGGTAAATTTCTCATCTTGGCAGGCTTCAAACCTAAGCTTTCCACAAAGGATTTCTTAACTATACTGGCACAGCTACCTGTATCAACTAAAGCTTCAATCATGTTATCATTAACTACCAGACTGATACTAGGAGCTCGTGCCGGACTTCCTAGTCATTTTATACCTACTGTTCCTGGACATCCTACATGACCTCTCCTACTATTTTGTTGGAAACAATCAAAACAAACTCCCTTGGGAGGATCAAGAGGACAGTCAGACAGATTATGGTCAGTCACTCTACAAAAGGCGCAATATTTACTGTTACTCTTTTGTTTCTTCATGTTTACTTTCTCCAATTTTTTATTTAACTCTTCAAGCTTCTTTCTTAAATTATCTAGCTCACTTCTTTGTATTTCCCCCTGTTGAACACCTGTTACTGGGGTTGATGACTGAGGCTTCCCAGTGCCTGAAATTGGCAAGACTCTATTCCCATTACTACTATTCATTCCTTGAGCCCTATAATATTCTTCTTCGGCCCATGTCATGAAATTTTCCAATGGAATATGGTCTGCTAGGAAATCAACTAGTTTGGCTTGGGCCTGTGAATTCAATCCCTTATAAACCTTTGTCTTGAGGAATTTATCTGATGTTGGAATTGGATCATTGGGGAATTTCAAAGTTAAAGCTGAGATTTTACACTGTAATTTATTAATAAAGGAACTAGGAGGTTCATCAAAATAGTAATTCATGGCAGTAATCTCTTGCCATGCCTGTAACAGAGTGGCTGAGCCAATAAACTGCTTCTTCATAAGTTTCTTAATCTCATCCCAAGGTAGATTATTACCCTGTTTTACTAACGCTGCTGTTAAGAACGTAGCTATATCTGGTTCAGCCCAAGCCATTGCCACTTCTATTCTCCTGTCATCTGAACTAGTGCACGACTCTACTTGTCTAAAAAAAGTATTAAGTCTGTTGTCGGCAAGAACTCCCTTGAGTTCAGAAAGTTTGAGAAGGGCTACATCTTTCTATGCATTCGATGTCCACAACAAAAATGAAAACATTTTATAATCACAATCACTCTTACAACAGTAGTGTAAAGATATTAGAGGAGGATGATGAATCAATTCCTAAACAAATCAATAATATTTAAAGGAGTAATTTTCCCATTACAGTTACCACAATATTAAAATGATCTAAAACCTTCGGGGGTTTTCCTTGAAGATATTTTGAAATCCTTCAGTCTCCAGCTCCTGGAAAAACAAGAGAAAACAAGTGAAATGCCATTCACCTATGCGCCGAACTCCAAAGTCTCCAGGAACAATCTCCTAGATGCTTCAAATCGCCTGGAAGCCTCCAGACAGAGCAAGTGTCATTTTTGAAAAGCTGGGTAAGAGGAAGCAAAGAGTGTGGTGAAGGGAAGGGTCCGACCCAGAGGCTGCTTCCTCGGAGGAGGGCAGGTATCCTGCCAGGCTGGGGAAGCAGGCCTGGAGAGGGCCGAAACCCCTCAAGGATGGGCCCCAAAAGCCACCAAGGCTCGCCAATCTTTTGAGGGCAGCTTTGAAGGGAAGGGTCCAACCCAGAGGCTGCTTCCTTGGAGGAAGGCAGGTATCCTGCCAGGCTGGGGAAGCGGGCCTGGAGAGGGCCCAAGAACTTCAAGGATGAGGCCCAAAAACCCCCAAGGCTTGCCAGTCTCTTGAGGGCAGCTTTGAAGGGAAGGGTCCGACCCAGAGGCTGCTTCCTTGGAGGAAGGCAGGTATCCTGCCAGGCTGGGGAAGCAGGCCTGGAGAGGACCTAAGAACTTCAAGGATGAGGCCCAAAAGCCCCCAAGTCTCGCCAGTCTTTGAGGGAAGCCTTGAAGGGAAGGGTCCGACCCAGAGGCTGCTTCCTCAGAGGAAGGCAGGTATCCTGCCAGGCTGGGAAAGCAGGCCTGGTGAGGGCCAAAGAACTTCAAGGATGAGGCCCAAAAGCTCCCAAGGCTTGCCAGTCATTTGAGGGCAGCCTTGAAGGGAATCGTCCCACCCAGAGGCTGCTTCCTCGGAGGAAGGCAGGGGAAGTGGGCCTGGTGAGGGCCCAAGAACTTTAAGGATGGGCCCTAAATCCCCCATAATTATTATTATTACTGTTTCTTCTTCGTCTGGACTTTTTCCGCTTTGTCCTTCCACTTCCTAATTCGGTAGAGCAGTTCTTCATCTCTTGGGCCTCTTCTCAAACGAACCCAATTTTCCCTCTTTCGTCCTTGAGTTTTTCCTTAGACGAGACAATTTGCAGTTCCTTCTCAGCCAAGTCCCGTTTGAGCGATTGAGTTCGATCGTTCGGCTTCTGGAACTTTGACTGGACACCTAAATTATCTCCCTGGGCCTCTTTTCCAAGACTGTTGTCAAGAGCGCCATTTCTTGCTCGAGGAACATGAACTTCTTGGTGTGAGGCTCGCGGGCGTCCTTCCAGCTCTTTCCTCATCTTCTTTCTCTCCGCTTCATCGGCCTTCACCTTTTCCTCGAGATAGGTGATGTAGACCTCATTCACATTTTTTTCATCTTCCAGTTCCAGTATTTTTCCTTTGTTCTTTTCAAGTTCTGTTTCTTGGTGGACTAGGAAGTCCTTCAGTTGTTCGATATCCTTTTCTTTCTTAATCATGGCATCCTCCCATTCTTCATTTTTCTTCTTAAGCCATGCGTCATTCGAGGAAAGGTCCTTATTTCTGCTTTCAGTTTTCCTTATCATTTCCTGAGCATCAACAAGAGCTTTTCGAAGCTCTTCAACACGGGACCACTCTTTCCGTAACTCCTCTAAATCCTCATTCTTTTGGATATGAAATTCTTCCTTCCGAATGGTGTCATCAGTTTCAGTGTGTTTGTTCCAGTTCCTAAGAGCAGACTTAATCGTACTGGCCTTTACATGTAGATGGCTAGTTAGTCCTCCAAAAACATTTTTAACAGTATCATGTCCAAAGTTTTGAACTCCCTTTATAAACAATAACACTGATCCAAAAAGATTCACAGCCAACAATCGCACACAAACGTTTTTCGATACTGGAAACGTTACCTTTCCTTCTACATCTTCAAAGCATATAATTTTATTTACAGATGATTCTAATAGAAACTGGAATAAAAAATGGAGAAAAAGACAAATTTCCAAAATATGTTCTGAGAAAAATGTTGAAATCTTCAGTTCAGGCGAAATAAGATTCCAGAGGAAAAGAGTCTGTCTCTTGTACATGTTTCTAGAATAGGACTCGGAATCTAGACTCTAAAAATACTGACCAGACCTAAAATTACTTAATTGTTGGTGTCTCTCATTAAATCTGCCTTATAAACCATTGAATAAAATCGTTAAGAGCCTCATATCTATGCTTACAAAATGGAATTAATAAAGCAATGGCATTTTACCTTATATAAACGTTCGTATTCATGCTCATTCATTCATACATAAACATGCACACACACATTTATATATGTGTGTGTGTATGTGTAAAAAGGTCATAGGCTTCTTAGTTGCAATCAAGGGGTTATCTAGGAAAAGGCATACGTATAGCATATCACAGTTTATTATTTAGCAATGTCACATTACTGTACATCATCAAGGCTAAAGAGAGCTAAAATGACACTCTTCTTTTTAGCTCAGTTTAGCCTTGATGCTGCAATGTGACATTGATAAATGCCGTCGGCAATAATAAAGTATGATATAATATACGTATGCCTTTTCTATGAATGCCCCTTTGATAGCAATACACACACACACACACACACACACACACACACACACATATATATATATATATATATATATATATATATATATATATATATATATATATATATATATATATATATATATATATATATATATATATATATATATATATATATATATATATATATATATATATATATATATAATCAACACAATCACGTGTGGAACAGAAATAAATTTCTGACTCACATCAGGATCGAACCCAAGTCTTTCAATTGAAAGGCAAGGGCGCTGCCCACTAGGCAATACAAGTCATAAATGAAGTTGGAACCTGAGGGCAACTGCACCCAAGGAATTACCTGGGCAAGGTAACTGCTTGCATACCAGCGTTGTTTTCCCCAACTTCCCGACTCAGGCAATTCCTTGAACCTTCATCGGGACCTGGGGCTTTCCAGTTGGGCATTTTCTTTAGTTGATGTCTGACTGTGTCTGTCGTGATCTCGGTGAATATTATGAAAAATATCCTTACAAAAACAGGTTGGCCAAAGTACTCCAACCATTGTGGTTAAGGCCTAAGCATCTGGTCTTGGATCTAAGCAGTGTTTAGCATAAATGGTTCCTGTAAATTACAGGACTTTCTTTGCATACAGTCACTAAACACTAACTTAAACAGTAATGTACAATCACTAAACTCTAACATTCACAATACACTTAAACTCACTAAACACTCACACTTACTATACACTTACATTCACTAAACACACACTTACTATACACTAACACTCACTAAACACACACACTTACTGTACACTCACACTCACAAAACACTCACACTAACTATATACTCACACTCAATAATACTAAACACTCACTGAATACTCAACACTCACTAAGCACTCACTATATACTAAAGGATCACTAAACACTCATTAAACACTAAACACTCACCAAATACTCACCGTATCCCAAACACTCAGTAAACGTTCACTAAACACTCACCTAATCCTAAACATTCATTAAACACTAAACTCTCACTAAGTTTTCACTAACCACTCACTATACACTAAACATTCACTAAGTACTCACTATACACTAAACACTCACTAAACATTCACTAAGTACTCACTATACACTAAATGCTTACTAAACCCTAAACACTCTTTAAACACTAAATACTCACTAAACCCTCAATGCTCATTAAATCCCTAAACA
The DNA here is from genome assembly GCF_040412425.1 of Macrobrachium rosenbergii. Lineage (NCBI taxonomy): Eukaryota > Metazoa > Arthropoda > Malacostraca > Decapoda > Palaemonidae > Macrobrachium > Macrobrachium rosenbergii. Next base: position 34,448,024 of record NC_089747.1, read on the forward strand.
CTCATTAAACACTAACCAGTCAATGAACATTCACTAATCACTCATTAAACATTCACTAAACACTTACACACTGAACATTCACTAAACACTAATTTTCACAAGACATTCACTAAACATTCACTGAATGCTTACTGAAAATTAACTAAACACTAACATTCACAAAACATTCACTAAACCCTAAACACTCACTAAGCATTCACTAAACTTTACACACTGAACATTCACCAAATACTAATTTTCACAAAACATTTACTAAACACTCACTAAACATTTACTGAATACTTTCTGAACATTCACTGAACACTAACATTCACAAAACATCACTAAACCCTAAACATTCACTAAACTTTCACTGAACATTTACACAGTAAACATTCACTGAATACTTACACACTAAACATTCACTAAACATTAGCATGCACTAAACCTTCACTAAACCCTAAATACTCACTAAGCACTTACCACTAAACATTCACTAAACCCTAAACACTCACTAAACATTCACTGAATACTTACAGACTAAACATCCATTTATCATTTACTAAACCCTAAACACTCACTAAACATTCACTGAATACTTACACCCTAAACAGTCACAAAACATTTACTAAACCCTAAACACTCACTAAACATTCACTGAATACTTACACCCTAAATATTCACTAACATAATGGCTGGGTGTTAACTGGTTTATTGGTTGTTTTACTGAGAGATGTACAGAATCTTGGAAGATGTTAACGCGTGCGGCGGTAATGTATCTACGGAGACATAAAACGGACATAAAAACATCTGTGTTTGTCGGCAGACAAACAGATGGCGATATCAAGAACATGATTAACATATGGTGATGAAACATACATCAGTGGAAGGGTCAGGAAAAATTGCAAACATTCAAGACAGATTAATACAAACATTCTTCACAAACACAAACAGAAGATTCGTTGGAACATTATGAGTACATACTAACCCTTAAGAAAGACTCACGAAACATTCACTAATCACTTACGTGTGTAACCTGATTGTTTGGAAGAGAAACATGTTCATCTGCGGAAAAAACCTGAAGGGCGGCACCGGCCAAAGCTCGAGGAGGACTGGTTAAACATTCAGGGCTGAATACGTTGGTCACGTCCTAAACAGGTTTCGGTGGTGGAGTGGGTCATCTCGGAGGTCGGACTAATACTGAGAACTCAGGAACGGCGGAAACACCGGCGAAGGGTCTAAACGGGTCCTTCCGAAACCCGGGTCACCAGTGTAAGGACTCACTAAACATTCACTGAATGTACAGAATCTTGAAGATGTTATTTAGCGGTAATGTAAGCGTAAACAGTAAAACGGACATAAAAAACATCTGTGTTTTCGGCAGACAAACTAAACTAAACATTCACTGAATTCAAGACAGATTAATGGATACAATGCAATAGCATAATAAATGTGAAATAAACATTCTTCACAAACAGAAACATAAACATTTACTAAACGTTGGAACCTAAACACTCACTAAACATTAGGAGAAAGACTGAATATTGTATGGTTTTAGAGAAAGAAAACGACCTAAACGTGTTTCACTAACATTTACTAAACCCGGGGAGCTGGTTGAAGGGTGGCGCCGGAACACTGATCTGGTGGCTGGCTGAAAACATTCACAGCTCGAGAGGGGCCTAAACAGTCACAAAACATTTAGAAAACAGCCTAAACACTCACTAAACATTCACTGAATACGACATAATGGCACCTAAACAGTTATTGTGGCGATGCGGCGGTCACAGGTAAAACGGACATTTACTAAACCCTAAACACATCTGGAAGGGTCACTAAATTGCAAGAGATTCAAGACTACAAATACTAATAAACACTTAAACATTCGTTGGAACATTATAAGTACATGATTAGAATGCTTGCATGGCAATAAAGTGGTGATTGTACATCGTTAAACAAATGCTTAGGGGAGAAAAGACTGAAATATTGTATGGTTGAAACCACTAGAGAAAAACACTGTTTTGTCCTGTTGACTCGATGATGACTCGATTTAACACACTAAACATTCACTGAATAAACCCTAAACGCTCACTAAACATTCACACACCTAAACTAACATTCTAAACCCTAAACATTAAACATTCACTAAACTTACACCTAAACAGTCACTAAATTTATTAAAACCTAAACACTCATAAACATTCACTGAATACTTACACACCAAACATTCACTAACATTTACTAAACCCTAAACACTCACTAAACATTCACTGAATACTTACACCCTAAACAGTCACAAAACATTTACTAAACCCTAAACACTCACTAAACATTCACTGAATACTTACACACTAAACATTCATTAACATTTACTAAACCCTAAACACTCACTAAACATTCACTGAATACTTACACCCTAAACAGTCACAAAACATTTACTAAACCCTAAACACTCACTAAACTTTCACAGAATACTTACACACTAAACATTCACTAACATTTACTAAACCCTAAACGCTCACTAAACATTCACTGAATACTTACACCCTAAACAGTCACAAAACATTTACTAAATCCTAAACACTCACTAAACATTCACTGAATACTTACACACTAAACATTCACTAACGTTCACAAACCCCTAAACCAAACATTCACTAAACACTTACTCACCAAACCCTAAACTTTCGCTAAACATTTACTCATTAAACATTAATGGTAAAAAAAATTCACAATCGCACTAAGCCACTATTCAATTTGTGGGTTACCAGACCCTTAAAGATGGCCGCAAGGCTTTGCAGCGCCGTCCTGGTGGAAGACCACCGAACTACGTAGTACTGGTATAGAGATCGCAACTCCAGGTATATATATACCCTCTGTGCCTATGAGACGCAACCATCTGAGTGGCGGCAACGTGAACCAGCTAGAACATAGGTCTACAATGTGTAGAGAAAATGAAATGATTTTGAAAATATTTATTTTATATTTTTATAGAAACATTTGTAGTCATGAAAAATAAAATTATATCATAAAAAAATAAAATTATTTGTGTTATATTTCTTAACCACAACAAAAATAATGGTTTCCAAACAGATATTTTCCAATGCAACGACACTTTTGTTAACGCCAAGATTTTGTTCCTAGGCCTAGGTGTGTTAGTTTACTGTACATGCTAAAAATACATTACATTTAGCACTCACATTTCTATATTAACCATTTCTGGCCAGAAAATATATGAAGTTATCTACACATTCTTGCAACTCAAGTTACCTTATGAATGAATCAGTTATACACCTAAAGCAAGCAGGACTTTCAAGAAAATAACATTCTCAGTCAGTCATAAAAAAAAGTGTTGCATAGGCTTTGCGTTAATACTAATAAATAATTATTCTTTACAGAATAGGTAATCTCTAAAAATAAAATCCTTTAGTAAACGAGATTACATCTCAGAAATCTTAGATTATTTTTGTTAGGCCCATAAATCACTTCGCATTATACATGCGGTTAGGACATGACTAACACTCCAGATTTCAAAGAAAAGTTTTTGTAATTCATATTCCTATTTTGAAAATTTTTTTATGACTGTTGAACTTATTACAGTAGGTCTACTGTTATATGTTGTGAGGTAGTTATGATGATCATTCGAGTAGATGTGCTGACATTGACAGCTCTGCAAACCATATCATACCGTGCTTTGAGCTGAGCAAGATGATCAAAAAAATAAATTTATGTCCAACAGATTACGAATTATACCACTGCATAAGAGATCATATTATATACCCATAAGAAAATAGTGTTAGCTATGAGTAAGGAAACCTATCGACGTGTATGACATTGGAAATAAGAAAAAAAAAATGTTGAAAACTACTTATCAACCATTATGTTGAGTCTGAAATTTTGAACGTTATAAAATGAATCACGTTGCGTCATATTTGAGCAATACTGCACCAGTCCTACTTATGGAGACATTTCTCATCGCTTCAACTTTATTATACCATGTACCAGCAATCAGCTCATCACAGTAGTTTTAAAACCTCTTTTCTTCTAGCCTCTTTCAGAAGCCATAATTCACATCCGCAAAGGAGATTTGACTCAACAGCCTGTTCATAAAATCCCCTGCTGACTTTCATAAGCACTCCAAGCTTCTTTCCAAACATTTCTGCATTTACTTACAAAATTCTCTTCTTTCAAACTCTTTCATTAGTTTCTGCAGTCTATCTTTACCATCCACGATCAGCACAGTACCATCTATAAGCATCAACCATTCCACACTCCATCCATGACCTAATTTTTTATCCCACAACTTTCCTTTTTTTGGCTTCCCCGTCTGTGGGGAAATAAGACTCCCTTAGCTCCCAAATTTTATGCCAAACCAGCCACTCTCCTGTCTACATGATCTAATGAGCTTTGCCTCCATCATACAAAGTTAAGCTCTCAACAACTAATTTTCTTCACCATAAACCCTCAACACCCTCCACATTCTCTCCCTCTTTACCCCTTCAACCTTGACGTGATGGAGGGGCTCTTGAACCCCTGTAATTTGTTCCTGGGTTCGAATCCAAGAGTCCTGTATATATTAATGGAGTAAGTATTGATAGCTCAAAGGTGGAACTATTCTGCAGGGTTGGGCCACGGATTTCAAGGGGGCCTGGTTCTGGGGATAGGATTCTCTACATTCTATCCGGTTTGCCATAATATGATTAATGTGAGGATGACTGTATTCTTGTAATACTCTCAGTCCCAACAAGCGGGTTTGGCTTACACTTAAGCCACTCTAATTGTGGTGTAGGGTAGGGGGCGAACATTTGGGAGTCAGTTCTCACTTGTGCCATTGGTGGAAGAATAAACTCCACGAATGGCTGATGATATCTTTTTAAGGTTTTCAGGTTTAAGTTCTCCTTTTTCTTTATTTGATCTTTATGGCTAGTAGAAATAAAGAATCTAGTTCCCCTGGAACTTCAGATGATACCATTTTGGCACAGTTGACGACCGCTGCAATCTCCTCTGACAACCTTTGTTTGGAAAAGGCTAAGAAACCTTCTAGCGTAATTACACTGGAACCCTATGCTCCAGCACAGAGCAGAGGGAAATTGATCGAGAAATGTATGTGAAATAGAATCAGGAATATTTCAAACCTCTTATGATAAATATTTGACTTTTATTCTGGAAGATTCTAGTTGAAATATTTTTAGCGTGTAAAGAGGCATTGTGAAGCGTTGTGGCAGAGAGTCTAAGATATCATCTGGGGGTCAAGGAAAACTGCCCGTTGAATCGGCCTCAGCGAAAGAAAGTGAAAAAGTAGAAGCATTACTGCATCTTGGAGGAGTTAAAGTAGACTGTGCAGTACATGCTTTTTGAATTACTCCAAGGGAATTATATATGCACCACCCTAACTGATGACATATTTGGAAGATAAGTTGGTAGAAGAACTAAAAGATCAAGGCGTGATAAGAATTGAAAGAATGAAGAAGATAAATGGAGCCTTAGTTCCACTTCCAAATTTAATTATTACATTCAGTTCTACTCGATTGCCTAATATAATAAAAGCAGCCTGGTTACATTTTAAGATAAGCAATATATCCCAAGATCGAGGAGATATTTTCATTGTCATGAATTTGGACTTATGTTAGGGTCTTGTAGGCAGTAGCTACAAGGCAAGCCTGCCACATATGTTAAATGCAGTGAACCAGAGCATGGTGTATGTAACAAAGAAGCAATAAGTATACATTGTGAAGACAATCATCCATTGTCTTCACTTAATTGTGATGTATACATTATGGAAAAGAAACCCAAACATTAAAGGTAACTGAACGCATCATGTTTAGAGAGGCAAAAGAAAGAGTATTGAATCAGTATGTTAGACCCTTGGAGTTTTCTTCCAAAGTTAGACCTGGAATATCCTTTTCCAGTATTGCTGCCAACCAAAGAAGAAATGTAAATGCTACCAGAGGTAATGTAAATAGAAAATCAATGACGACCTGTGCTCCTGCCTCTTCGGAGGATGCACCAGTAATTTCTGGCCCTCCTGTCTCCTCGGAGGGAGAGCCAGTGGTTTCTGGCACTCCTGCCTCTTCGGAGGCAGAACTAGTGATTTCTGGCACTCCTGCCTCTTCGGAGGCAGTGCCAGATGTACCTGGCATTCCTACTTCTCTGGAAGCTGTACCATCTATACCTGGTGTGTCGGCATCTTTGTAGGCTGCGCCGGCTATAGCTGACACTCCTGCCTCTTTGGAGGCTGTATTATCAGTATCTTGTGCTTGTGCTCCCTGGAGCCTGCATCATCAGTAATTGGTGCTCCTGAAAGCTATGGAGGATGCACCAATTTTGTCTGACCCTCGCACCCCTCCCCAGGCAGCGCCAGCTTTGCCTGGTGTTCCTAAGATTGATAACTCTTTGAAAAGGAAGGCAGCCATAAAACACTAAAAAGAGGCTCCGGTTTAACAGCCCCAAAAGCAAAGTAGGATTCATTAACTTTCTCCAGTGGAACTGTCAGGGATTAAGAGCGAAATGGGAAGAACTAAGGCTGCAAATGTCAAAAGTGCCTCCTGTATGTATCGCTTTGCAGGAGACTGATTGGTAATAATACACATGTCCCAGCCCACGAGAGTATACATCCTATCTTTCCCCCTTATAACGCAAATACAGGAAGCCATGGGGGTGTAGCTTTATATGTTCGTAATGACACCCCACAAAATCTTATTAGTGTCCAGTCTACACTGCAAGTGATAGGTGTGGAAATCCATTTGCGAAGAAAATATACTGTATGCTCTCTCTATCTACCACCTAGTGAAGCCTTCCCCATTGGTGAATTCAGATCCCTCATTCAACAGTTACCACATCCCTTTGTTATTGTGGGAAATATGAATAGTAGAAACCGTCCTTGGGGTGACACCGTTACCAGTCGAAGAGGAAATTGCCTGTTTCATCAAAGAAGTGAAAATTTGGGAATCCTCAACACAGGGGTCTACACATTTTAACGTTCAAACAGGCACATTATCAGCAATTGATTTATCTATATGCAGTGATAGTTGCCTTATTGACTTTAACTGGAGAGAGATAAATGATAGATTTACCAGCGACCATTTTCCAGTAGTTGTGAATGTAGCTTCAAATCCTCCATCTTCAAGGCTACCTAAATGGAACATTGGTAAAGCTGACTGGGCAACATTCCAGGAACACAGCTCAATACATGACTCGACTGTTGGCTTTCCCTGTGTAGATGATGCTCTTGACTTTTTTAATTAAATTGTGTTCTCGGCTGGTCTTCAATCTATGCCTAGGTCTTCGGGCATATTTATCAGTTGACCAGTTCCCTAGTAGACTCGTAAATGCCAGGAAACTTATAGAACTATGAGGTCTGCTTTCTCCAGATACTGCAGACGAAAATGTGAGCATTACTGTGTTGAATTTCGAAAAGCAAGAGCTCATTTCTGCATGGAAACTAAAAAAGCACGAAAGGAATCTTGGACAATTTTCATTTCTCCACTAAATTCGAAAACACCCCTGACTTTAGTTTGGAAGAGAGTTAGAAAAATAGTAGGCAAATTTACTCCTTGTCAACCTTCAGGTATCAAGATCAATGGTTGTGAGGTAGAGGTCCCCTGGTTAGTGGCAAATGAGTTTGCTAATAATTTTGCTAATGCTGCAAAGAAAAATGATGATAGACCCTATTCAGCTGAAAGAAGGCTAATGGAACAGGTCGAAATTGATTTTAATACATCAAGAAATGAATAATACAATGTACCTTTTACTATGAGAGAATTTGAATCAGCCTTAAATGTAATGAACAAGCTCCTGGACTGGGTGATATAACAGTCAGTGATTAGGCATACTCCCGAAAATACCAGACTTTTCATATTAAGCCTTATTAACAGAATTTACCGAGAACATATCTTCCCTAAGTTTTGGGAGATGTTAAAATGACTGCCATTCATGAACCCAGGGAAAGATCTATTCAAGACAGAGAATTATCGTCCTATTGCACTGACATCATGTCTGTATAAGATCAAGGAAAAAATGGTGAACACACGTTCAGTGTGGTACCTGGTGCTCAGTGAGGTTTTCAAAGTATGCGCTCCACAACTGATGTATTGGTTCGAATGGAATCTTCAATATGTGAAGCTTTTCCTAACAAGCAGCATCACGTCATTGTTTCCTTTGATCTAGAGAAGGCTTATGATACAACATGGAGATATGGCATTCTGAGGGTTCTTTATGAATGTAGCCTGAGAGGCAATTTGCCTCTTTTTATCGAGGCAGTTTTAAAAAATAGGTTATTTCAGGTTCAGGTTGAAGCAACACTGTCAGGTGTAATCAACCAAGAAGAAGGAGTGCCAAAGGGAAGTGTTTTGAGTGTGACCTTATTTGCCTTAGCAATCAATGGGGTATCCAAAATAATTCCCCAAGATGTAACATATACCCTTTTTGTTGATGACCTTTCGATATCCTATGCAGCAAGCAACAAGGATGGCAGTGGCTGAACGCCACCTTCCGCTGTGCATTGGTAATATAGTATAGCAACCCCAACCGTTGGCTTTTAGAGTGAAACCTGTAACCCGTGAATTAAACATCCCTAATACAGGTATTTTATCAGCTAGGTATTCGGCTATTCTACCCTGGAACGTTCCATGGGTAAAATTCTGTAAATATTTGAATTCTACAAAGGCAGAAGTGTCCAATGTTAGCATATTATGATTTATATTGTTCATGTTATGTTAGTTTCGTTGCGCTCATCACTTGTATGTCAATTTTCTTTGGTGTTTAGTTTTTCTCATTGGCCAGTCGTGGCCGCGTGGCGCCACCTGCGTGTAAACAACGCAACATGTTCGTTATGCCCGCATCTTTTTAGTCTGAATAAAAATCTACCGACGACAACACAAACGTATCAATCAGCCCCTTCCTGGAATTCTGTTAACAAATGAAACTAATCCTAGAAAATCTAGAACTTAGTAAGGTTAACATCCAGTGAGACAATGTGTTCAATATTTTTAGATCATTCCTTGCAGCATGATAACTCCGTAGCAGTTTTCACGGATGGCTGAAAGTCAGGTGCTGGTGTCGGCTTTGGAGTGGGTTCCCTGGTACAGAAAGAAGCGGGAGATTACCATCTGTTGCATCTGTTTTTACAGCGGAGCTGCATGCAATTTTAAAGGCCTTTAAGGAAATTTTAACTCAGAATGGAAATAGTTATATTATATATTGTGACTCTAGAAGTGTTCTTCAGTGGTTAGAATCTTTTAATACTTTAAACCCTCTGATTTTAGATTTATTGGAATGGCTGCTTTTAGGGAAAAGAAGAGGTAAAGAAGTGTATTTTTGTTGAGTGCCTTCCCATGCTGGGGTGGTCGGGAAAGAGCAGCTGATCAACTTGCTAAGTTAGCAGTCACTTCCACAGAACAAGCGCCCCCCCCCAAAAGGGGGGTAGTGCCATCGGTGCATTATAGGCATTACTTAAAGTTCTTTGGAGCGACGACTTTCGTTCCTTTTATAGTGCCTCCGTTCGTATTCTCTTTCTTCCATCTTACTTTCCACCCTCTCCTAACAGTTGATTCATAGTGAATTTGCAACGGTTTCCTCCTGTTACACCTTTCAAACCTTTTTACTGTCAATTTCAGTTTCAGCGCTGAGTGACCTCATAGGTCCCAGCGCTTGGCCTTTGGCCAAAATTCTATATTCCATTCCCCAGAACCCAGAAGATGCCTACTACCATACGGGACGTATATCCTCTAGGAGGTCAGAAAATGAAAAAAGTTTTGGCAGTCCCTATAGGAAAATATTGCACAATCAATAACTGCGCAGTATTACGTCATCAGTGCCTCCTTGGTCATATCCCTATCTGCAGAGGAGACAAGAAACGATGGTTGAGGATTGGACAGACAAGACTCGCTCATGGTTCTTGATGTCTCGCGAAAATCCTCCATTCTGCAATAAATGTATTGTGCCCTTGACTGTGAAACATTTGCTGGTCGAATGTCCCAGCCTTGGGAATTTGAGAGATAGGTTCCTGTCCTGGGACGCGACAGGGAAGGACATTTTACCCTTGCTACAATTCTCGGGCCTACTCAACAAATTTTAAGCATATACACACTCAGTATGTATATATATAGCATAGATGAATTTACAGATATGATTGATTATATATATATATATATATATATATATATATATATATATATATATATATATATATATATATATATATATTTAGATATATTGCATGTGAAACCCTTTTTAAATTTATTTTTTTTATTTGCTATTTAATTTTAATACGGTGTCAATAACCTAGGTGTTGTGACGCCAGTTTTAGTAGTCATAAATCAATCGATCTCTCTCTATACTCACAGACACACATACATATATATATGTATATATATTATATATATAGTATAGGTGTGAAGTGAATTTGAAACAAAAGCTGGTAAATAAATAACTTCTCTATAAAGGATATATATATATATATATATATATATATATATATATATATATATATATATATATATATATATATATATATATATATATATATATATTACAGTCAACATGCATAATCAGTCATTACGCAAAATGCCTGAAATTTCAGTCAGATAGCTGAAATGCACTTAGGGGACATTTGATCCCCAGGAGCTAGTACTAAACACGGCGAAACAGTGAGTCACCTACACTGTTTCGCCGTGTTTTACTCACCTCTGGGGTCAAATATATTTCGCCGTGTTTAGTACTTGCTCCTGGGGATCAAATGTCCCCTAAGTGCATTTCGCTATCTGACTGAAATTTCAGGCATTTTCGTAATGACTGATTACGCATGTTGACTGTAATATATATATATATGTATATATATATATATATATATATATATATATATATATATATATATATATATATATATATATCCTTTATAAGTTATTTATTTACCAGCTTACTGTTTCAAATTCACTTCACACCTATACTCTAAGTATGAGCAAAGATAAAATACTATATACCGTCTATACACAGTATATATAATATATATATATATATATATATATATATATATATATATATATATATATATATATATATATATATATATATATATATATATATATATATATATATATATATATATATATATCGAAAATTCAACGTGAGATATAATGTAAATATTTTCTAAAGATTATTTTCTGCCCTTAAATATTATGAGTCTCGGGATTTAAGTGTGCATTGTACATACGTCAATAAGCTGCTCATGCTTGAAAGAGAGCACTTATTATCTCCAGATGTAACTTCCATGATGTGGAGTTTTTCGCTTTCAGTTCCGAGTGCACTGTGACAGCCATTTTCATACATCATTTCGATGTATCTTTTACCATTTTACTTTTACTGTTACTTGTTACATATTCTAGTAGGGGGGATAGGCGAGTTTTTCAACCATAGTGCGGGCCTTTCTCTACAAAAATGATCCAGATGTGCCAAATGAACGGAGAAGTCAAATAAAAAACTCAGCATGGTCTAAGATGACCTTGAAAATCTGGTAAATATGATCATTGACTCATTCTGAGCCAAAGGATATATCCATTTGGCTGCTTTAGTGAATCATCATACTCACACTTGTTCACTCATGGACTCCTCTCTCTCTCTCTCTCTCTCTCTCTCTCTCTCTCTCTCTCTCTCTCTCTCTCTCTCTCTCTCTCTCTCTCTCTCTCCATGTTATGCAAATGCGTGAAGAAATCAAGTGTACGGTTTCTCCTGAAGGGGGAAATGCAACATAAGTATCTAAACATAGTGTATAAAAAACACGTAGAAATAAAACATCCCAAAAAAGAACAAGAAATGAGACTACATCAGGCCACATTATCATCCGAATTTCTGTCACAAGTTATGAGGAAAATTCGTATGCCATGTGCTGATATATGTAATAACTGATTTACGTGTTTGTTGGTATTTCATTAATCTTGTCTATCATTTTTATAATTCCTGGTTGTTATTATTTGTCCTCCATCATTTGGTGTATAATCGTTCTTCCCTGCCTTCTCAAAAACTGAAATGACATACTCCCTCTGAAGTAATTAGTCTTTGGTTGTCTTTAGGGAATCTCAGTGTTCCACACGGCTGCGTGTCAGTAACATTTGACAAATGATTTGGGATTTCTTTGCCAATGATACGGCAATCTTTGTTTCTGGCATTCGATAATCAGGTCCCCTAAACATAGCGCATTCAGCTTCTTCTTCTGTATTGTGTTAAATTACCCTCTGATACCATGACTGTGACCGTGTTCTTTGAAAGCCCTCAACGGCAGACCATTTTGTTTGTCTGCAGTTGACTATTCTGTTACGAAGTGGCTTTACGTACTGGTATACTGTGTCACAAAATGGGAGTTATTGTTGTAGCTCGTGGTGAGAAGTGGCCTAGGGTCTTCATAAAGCGGATTGATAGAATTCTCAAGAAGAAAAATATCTTTTATGGTGTCATGAAAAAGGACTCGACTAAGACTTAGCATTTCTATTCTTGCCATATATATATATATATATATATATATATATATATATATATATATATATATATATATATATATATATATATATATGTGTGTGTGTGTGTGTGTGTGTGTGTGTGTGTGTGTGTGTGTGTGTGTGAAGGAGCAGATCAGTGAAAATTATAAGGTTCAGCAAAGCAAGTACATATTATGCAGTAAAAGGATAGTTAGGTGAAAATTAAGGAAATGGCATAAATATTTTTACTAAATTATACTGCACACAACATAACAATCATAAACTGAACAGTAAGAACAAAAACTTAAAAGCACAAAACATATGAGCCACCACGCTGCATGTGCGGCGGGACTTTGGGCCAGGTCGTACTTTAAATTATATCTCCTAGCGTACACGACCATCACTAATACGTGCAACGCATGTGGTTTTATAAATTCTTTACAGAAATTATTATAGATAGTACCGTGTGAAAAAAAGTACTAGCAGGACAAACAAAAGAAAACACAAACATATAATAATGTATGTATGTAAATATATATATATATATATATATATATATATATATATATATATATATATATATATATATATATATATATATATATATATATATATATATATAGTCAACACGCGTAATCAGTCATTACGCGTAATGACTGCAATTTCAGTCATCACGTAATGCGCTCAGGAGATTTGATCCCCCAGGAGCTAGTACTAAACACGGCGAAATACATTTGACCCCCAGGGACTAGTACTAAACCCGGCGAAACAGTGTAGGTGACTCACTGTTTCGCCGTGTTTAGTACTAGCTCCTGGGGATCAAATGTCCTCTAAATGCATTACGCGTGATGACTGAAATTTCAGTCATTACACGTAATGATTGATTATTGACTGTAACAAATTTATATATATATTGACTGTAACATTATATATATATATATATATATATATATATATATATATATATATATATATATATATATATATGTGTGTGTGTGTGTGTGTGTGTGTGTGTGTGTGTGTGTGTGTGTGTACCTACATTTTAAAAACATTACCTTGTTAAACGTAACTGACCATTGGCTTTTTATTACTGTGCATTCAGTACCTCCCAGCTTTCTGTAGAGTCTCCAGAGCTCGACGGGGATATTATACAGCAGCTCCCCGTATGTCATGCCGATGTGGAGGGAGCGCATCTCTTCTGGAATTTTTATTTTCTCACATTCGGGTTATCCAGTTTTGATGATTCTTCGGCATCATCTGTCCCTAATAGAAAGTAAACAATTTTATATTTAAATATTTGCTAGAATATGTATTTAACAGTTTAGCAACTACATGCATAGTATCTGTATTTCATTTCTTTATAACATTAATAAAACATTTACACACCACTAATTGTTACGTCATTAAAACCACCATCTCTGCAGGACAGTTGGTATATGTTGTTAAAGCTCCTATTTTCATTTTTACAAATTATTTTTTAGTTATTTTTCTTTTGCTACAGCTGCCTATACAGGGCGAACCTTTCCCAGGTTAAAATTGACTTTTCTTGTAGGCACAGACGATGAAAAAATAAAGATTTCAGAAGTGGAGCAATCTTTCAACTTCAGCGCGACCCATGGAGATTTACTGTGTTAGTACCCGGTTGAGGTCAGAAGACTACAGAAAGCTGGAAAGTATTGAAAAGAAAATAATGGTCATTTGCATTTATATATATATATATATATATATATATATATATATATATATATATATATATATATATATATATATATATATATATATAATGTGTGTGTTTACTGTGAAAGCCATCAGAAAGAAATAAAGCTATTGTAAAAACTCATTTATAAGAAATGTTGGTAACATCGCCTTTCACATTATTAGGGTCAGAGATATTTACGGAGCATAAACTGATAGAAATATCACGTCATCCGCACCTGAAAAATGTATCCGTGCATGCCATCACCTGTTCCCTTTTCTGGACAGTTGTATCAATACTGCGCTCGCATCTGCGGAGCGAATCAGTAGGTCGGGCCCTCCCCCCTGATGTAGCGGGACAGCAAAGCAGCCGAGAAAAAG
>NC_089747.1:34467542-34582542 GCF_040412425.1 Macrobrachium rosenbergii
TCATCGTGATTGTAACTTGGAAAACAGCAATAAGCTATTAAGCAATACTATCGTCTCTTTGGAGGATGTTTTTGTGTTTGTAGCTCCTCAGATTAGTTTGTATCACTTACCATTGAATATTTACTTAAAGGGGTGCTTCCTAAACGGTTACGCAGAGAAATAGTACCATTGGGGTTATTTGTTGATGTGACACTCTATATAGGGAATACCTCTATGTGTTGCCTATTATAATCACTTGTTGCTTGATATTTACTGGTCCCCATTAGAGATTCCTGAAGTTTAATGAAACTTTTCTGTGTATACGATATTCTTAACAGAAACCTTCATCTTAGATATATATATATATTATATATATATATATATATATATATATATATATATATATATATATATATATATATATATATATATATATATATGTGTGTGTGTGTGTGTGTGTGTGTGTGTGTGTGTGTGTGTGTGTGTGTGTATACACATATATACATATACATATATATGCATATATATATATATATATATATATATATACGTATAAAATGACAAAATATTTTTAAGCATACAGATATAAAATGTTTCCAATAAAAAACGCAAATTGTGTAGGAACAGTAGCAGGAAAACTTCAAAAGGAAGCTGGACGAGTCTACATTTAAATTAGGTTTTAATTTTCTTATAGACAAGGAATTCTGCTAATCTAGTTTGCTGTTCAATGTTCAAAGGGCAGTTTATCTTTGCTTGATAAAATTCCTAATTTTATAGTTGTTACAGAAAATCACTGAAGGGGTATACAGTATATATAGTTTGCGGGAAATATTTGCAAAAAATTGAAAGCATCTCTTTCCCTTAAGATTCATGCGTTTCGTCGTTCAAGAATGACATCTTGAAATAGAACGTCAACTTTTTAGGACCAAATACTTTTGGAGGTTGAGTATACATTCTGTTTAAAAAGACTCTCAGTTTGTTAAAGAACAACTTATCGGTAAAACCATTATCGCTAAAAATTAAAAGTGGCATTGCTCTAACCATTCTCTTTCGTAAGGGCAAAGGACGATATTTTTATTCGATGGGCATACTACGAACAAGTGGACGGATTAGCCATGGGGTCTCCTTCATCAGCAACATTAGCCAAAATTTTTCTCTGCCATTTGAATGAGGATGGTTAGAACAATGCCCTATTGACTTTAAACCTAAATTCTGTCGATGTTATGTGGATGACACTTTTTTGAAATTCGAGAGTGAATAACGAGCTAACCTGTTTCTGAACTACATTAATGCAAAACATAATACCACAAATTTCACTGCTGAATTTGAACAAAACAGCCAGTTACCTATTTTGGATGTAAGCGTTTCTCGACAAAGTATTGATTTTAACATGACGGCCGACAGGAAACCAACATTTACCCGCCTACGGGTGAATTTTCTCAGTGCTTGTTATAAGAATTTTAAACTCAACACTTTTAACACTGTTTTTTCGAGCTTAAAAGCCAACTAGTACGTATGAATTATTTCATAAAATGTTATTTTTAATTTTTTTTTCATTAGGATTTTACTGATAAGTTGTTCTTTAACAAACTAAGAGTCTTTTTAAACAAAATGTATACTGAATCTCCAAAACCATTTGGTCCTAAAAAGATGGCATTCTATTTCAAGATGCCATTCTTGAACGACGAAACACAAGAATCTTTAAAGAAAGAGATGCATTCAATTTTTAGCAAATATTTCCCGCAAACTTCCCCTTCAGTGATTTTCTGAACAACAATAAAATTAGGAGGTTTGTCAAGCAAAGAAAAGCTGCCACCTTCTTATGAACCGGGAATCGTATATAAACGTCTGTCCACAGCGCCATCTCATGTCTGTTGGCTCTCTATCAAAACTCTGTATTTCAGATTCCATGAACATAAGGGGTTAGTTGTTTAACTGGGAGACTGCTGAAAAAGCCTTTATATTTAACCATAAATTACCACTGCCATGAGGTCTGTAAAATTCATGTGAAGGTTGAAGAATTTAAAGTGACATCCAGAGGGAACTTTGAACATGAACTTAGATAAGGAGAATCCTTGTTTATATGAAAATAAAAACCTAATTTAAATGTAGACTCGTCCAGCTTCACGTTGAAGTTTTAATATTATTAGTTTTTTTATTAAATTTGCATTTTTAGTGTAAATGCCTATATATATATATATATATATATATATGTGTGTGTGTGTGTGTGTGTGTGTGTGTGTGTGTGTGTGTGTGTGTGTGTGTGAGTGTGCGTACAGTATATATAAAGTCTGAAAATGAGTTTCATACGAAACTAGCATCATGCTCTTTTCAGGTGGAGAGGACCTCGTGGCAACGTCCTGTGAGGGGGAAGTCATCTGTAGCGAGGAATGTACAGCTAGCCCAGAATATCTCATCAATCAAAACACTCTCACATGTCTGACTGTGATAGATAGCAATGGCCCTGATGATGCGAATATTGAACTGTCCCCCTTTACCGGCGGCATCAACCAGCAATGGCTTGTCAATGGCAAGCAGTGGCACTGGATGGGCAACCGTTCTTATTGCCTCTTGGCTAATGAAAAGAAAGGTGCTGTGAGACTAGGTGGTTTAAAAAAGAACGTAACATCCTGGAATTTTGACAAATCAGGCTTCCTGAAGACCAAGTCCAAAGTGCTGCAGGCATCTTTGGAAGATCCACAGACACGAGTAACACTCGCCGCCAAGAGCGGGGGTCAGCACCAAAAATGGTGGAAACTCTCCGAGGTCAGGGCTGAGCTGAAGGTCACACAAACAACAGACGCACCTTATCCCGAGGCTCTGGTGAAAATGGCTGAAGATATTTCCCCCGGAGACACACGCTGGAATCCTTTGCATGGTAGGAAATTCTTCTTTCAAAAATTAATACTTTCTTGCTTAATTCATTTCACATAAGGTAGGCAAGCATAACTATATACAGTATATATATATTTACACAAACACACACACACACACACACACACATACATATATATATATATATATATATATATATATATATATATATATATATATATATGTGTATATATATATATATATGTGTATATGTGTGTGTGTGTGTGTGTGTGTGTGTGTGTGTGTGTACATACATGAAATTTCACTACACCGTTACAAATTCGTTTAGTTAAAATCAATAAGAATATTTATTTCCTTCTTGGTATTGTGTAATGGCTGTCCAGCTATAAAATTTGCATCAACTTGGATTGTAGGCGAATTTTTAGGAAATTAAATGGAGAGCACCTAAACAGATACATTTTGAGATTAAATAAAATAATATTTTTCATTCTTTTTCTATCAGGAGAGGACGGTGTTAGCCTATTCCTTCATGAAGAACAAGGTATTCTTACAGAGGACAAGGAATATCTGGTTAATCAGAGCGCTCATACTTGCTTAACAGTACTTAGTGGACCATTGGATAGCGGACCATTGGATGCTGTCATAGGTCTGGCACCATATAATGGCAATTCTAACCAGCAATGGCTTGTCTGTGAAGGGACATGGCGGTGGGCTGATAATCACTCTCTCTGTTTAGCCCCAGACTTTGAAGAGAGCTGTTTACGTCTGGTGTCAAATGGTGATGTAAATTCGAAATGGGATTTGGATAAGAAAGGGTTTTTCATGAATGGATCACATGTCGTGGGGATATCAGAGGAAGATGACCCGTCAAGACTTTCCTTACAGCCAAAACTGGGAGGTAAAGCTCAAAAATGGTGGACTCTTTCTAGCTTGAAGTCATATGTTGGACTTCAGTTATATCCACTCCCAGTAAATGACATCCAAACTTACAGACAGGAGATAAATCGGGGAATAATCAACAGTTTAAGTCCCCTGACAAAACTCTTACCACACCCAAGAGATGTTGGTCACTACCCAGGATCCGTACCAGCTGCAGTGGCCAGAACCAACTTTTTATGCGTTTTAAAGGTCGGCACAGTCCAACAACGTGAGAACATCCGAATGAGGGCACCTAAAGATTGGCAGGCCACTAATATGTATGTGGTTGCTGGTGATATATTCATAATCGTTCTGCCCGATGACCTTCCTTTAAGTCAAGCAAGACAAATATCTGTAAAAGTTGGGGCTCACACTGATCGCCTAAAGCCTGCATTACCAAAAATACAAAACCATGGTTTTAAGCGAATGCCAATTCTGTCAGAGGATTTTAATGTAAATCCGGGGATCAATTTCTTCCGCAGTCAGTATGGGGGCAATTTGATTTTCACATATGATGGGGAGGAAAGCTTCACTGTTACAGCGGAAGTGCAGAATGTTGTTGAATCGCCTTATTTCATACTGGGAGAAACAAACGAAGAGGAATGGGAGAGAATGAGATCTTTAAATACCCCTTTCTGTGTACTGGAGAGCAACAAAGTAGTGTTAGTAGTGCCGACATCCAGGGCTACTGAAATTCCAGACCCTGATGTATTACTGCAACGCTACGATGACATTATGGAGAAAATGGAAGATTTGGCCGGATTTTCAGAGGGTGATCCTCCGCCCCAGGGAAAGCAATGGCTAGTAGACGATATTCAGATTACTGCCGGAAGTGCTCATGCAGGTTTTCCTATAATGTTTCAGCATCAATTCAATGACCTCACCTTAACAAAAACACCATATTCATGGCCTGTTTGGCATGAAATTGGCCACAATTACCAGCAAAGACAGTTCTGGTCTTATGCTTATGGGAGTGAATCAACAGTTAACCTCTTTTCACTGTACATCCAAGAGAAGATAGAAGCTGATGACCGTCTGAAAAGTCAAAACAGGTACAAGCCAGCGAGCAGAGCCGTAGACGACGGCCTCACTTTTGAAAGTGCCGATTGCTGGCAGAAGCTAATTTTCATGATGGAGATCAAACACGCTTTCCCAGACCACGGATGGGATATTTTCCGTCATCTGAATCGTGTAACTCGAACGTTAGAACAAAAGGACGCAGACTCCTTGAAGGCGCGCCGTCAGAGGCAGTACGACTACGCTTACAGGACCATATGCAAACGTGTGGGCTCTGATCTGATCCGCCATTACGAGAGATGGAGTGTACCCATTTCTGAAAATGCCCGCGAAGAAATAGAATCTCTCGGACTTCCAAAGGCTCCAGCAAATTTGTCAGCTTGTTGCCCTTGAGACTTATGAGGATATATAAAAGATTGGTATTATCATATTACAATAATGCGGATCTTCAGCAAGACAAGTAACTGGTTACCTCATGTAGACAAATTAGATGTTAATTACAGCTATGACGCTTACGTGAGTTTCTTTTTCTTCCAAATACTTATTGTTTATTAGTGTTTCTTGAATTTTTCGTATATGCAAATTATAGTCATGTGTGTTTTCGGCCACCGCATAATGTTGCCGTAGATATTATTTTAGAAAAATAAAAAATAAACTTCTCCTTGCGAAGGGAAAACTGTGAAATCCACGATTTTTAATACCTGCTACTGTGACGGCAAAGAAATGACATTACTTTAACAGGCGCCTTTTTCAGAAAACAGAAAAACAAGAGAAGTTTCTCAGATATTCGATTTAATTCTAACCATTTTCTATTCGATGTAGTATTGTTAACAGGCCTTCATTTTTTCGGATAATTTACCTTTTCTCCCACGAGCTCTGTTACTTTTACTTAATTTTGCCTGTCGAGTTTTTCTTTTCATCGATTTCTTAACGCAAATGAACTTCATTCACCCATAACCCATTCCCTTGTTGTTAGTGCGCTATTTATACAATTATAATTGTTCATTAAACTAGCGCATTTTTAACAACTTTTTTTGTCATCTACGCTTGCTCTCATTTTCGAACTAATTAACAAAATATACACAGTTTCTTTCTCATTTAGGTCTTGGTGGCTGCTTTTCTTCAGTGTTTCTTCTCCCTCTTCCAATATATCAGATTCTAAGCCTTTGTCATTCTTGTCTGAGTCAGCCTAGTCCTAAGATCTTATGTAATGTATACAGCAGAGCTTGACCTGATCACAAGTTGTTATTGTTATTATTTTTTTATTCATGAACTTCAGCCATCATTATGAAGCATGTCAATAAAGCCACGAACCTATTTGACCTCAAAGGAACTGAATGCTACACACACACACACACGTACATACAATTTAGCCAAGCATTTCACAGTCAGTCTTAAAGATTTTAGGATGATTTCGTATATTAGACTGATCTGGATTGGACAGTCTACTCCCAGCAAGGAGAGTGACTCTCCTATGGGAGTCGATTTGAACCCTAAGAAGGCATCTAGTGGAACTAATAGTCAGGTTACCCTGATCACAATAAACCCTCTAACGATTTTTATCTCTTTTTAAATACAAAGACCGACTGTCACCCCTTATGCTGTTTGGTGTTAATACAACTACTCTTGCCCCAAATATAGAGTTGGGTATTTTACTGGTTCCATCAGATATCTTCTAAGGATTCAAATCGACTCTCATAGAGGAGTCAGTTTCAGTTTCCGTACTTGGGAGCACATTGTCCAACCCAGATCACTCTAACATACGAATTCATTCTATAGTCTGGTAGATGGATATTGGTACAAAGACTTTGCAATTATTGGCCGAAATTGAAATGAAAATGAACTTTTTGATTTTGTATACACTTTTCATAAATACACACACACACACACACACACACACACACACACACATATATATATATATATATATATATATATATATATATATATATATATATATATATATATATATATATATATATATATATATATATATATATATATCTCAACACTAAGCCGTTTCCCTTAACACGTAAAACATGGATGCGGTGTTGCCAGGATGAGCTGTAAAAAGTTTCCTAGATTCACCCATATTTCCCCTGTCGAGAGATATATATTATATCTATCTGTCTGTCTATCTATCTATCTATCTATCTATCTATCTATCTATCTATCTATATATATATATATATATATATATATATATATATATATATATATATATATATAGTATATATCAATCTGTCTCCACCAGGTTCGAATCCTTGCCAGGGCAGAGGCATTTATCAATATATATATATATGTATATATATATATATATACATACATATATATATATATATTATATATGTATACATGTGTGTGTGTGTGTTCTTCACTTATTCATGCATGACTTTTTTATTCATAAATATTAAGTTACAAATACCTTTTATTACTAAATTCACTATACCTTGGGAATAACTTACCCACAAAAGAAATTGTAATTGATAAGTGCCTCTGCCCCGGCCAGGATTCAAACCTGGTAGAGATAGATTGATTTCAACTCCAAGTAGGCCTACAGAACATGAATACATACCGAAGAACCTATATCATCCTTTATCAAGCCTGATAAATGACAGTGGGCCTTTTTCTCTATATGTATATATATATATATATATATATATATATATATATATATATATATATATATATATATATATATATATATATATATAATTATGTATGTATGTATGTATGTGTGTGAGAGTGCAGTCAAAGGAAAAAAACTTGTGATGATAATAGAATTTAGGCAGCCAAATAAGGAGAGGCTAATGTGGCAGTGGAAAGCGAGCAGCAGCCGAGCTAGAGATAACTTCGTTTAGGTGATGTTAGGCCTCTTTCTTTCTTTCTTTCAAAATATTTGCCGTTACTTTTCCCAAAGACCAACGACTTCCACAAACAATGAAATGTCTTTGCGCCTGACTGGGGCGACTTCTGTAGTAGAAATGGAGCTTTTAGCCGTCATTTTAAGCTATGATGATTTGTTTTCGTTCATTTTCGTATATAAATTTTTGGGTTGATTTATTAGATATAGCTGATTATTATTTACTTTACGTAAAAAAAAAGTTAGCATTATTTATATATTTACTTTTTTTGAAGTTCCCAGTCAGCAAAGTTCCCTGAACTCTTATGGATGCACAGGAATACGGAATCAGACGGTTATATACGGTATACATATACACATACATACACACATATATATTTGTGTGTGTGTGTGGGTCATGGTTAACTCTAGCCTCACTTTGCACCCCTTGAACTAGAATCCATCATGTAATTGCCTTTTAAAAAGATTGGCCTTTATATGATGAACGATTGGGAAATAAAGGAGACAAAATTATATTACAGCACTTGTTAAATTGTGATTTTACATGCACAAAGCATATATATATATATATATATATATATATATATATATATATATATATATATATATATATATATATATAGATAGATAGATAGATAGATAGATAGATAGATAGATAGATAGATAGATAGATATACACGTTGTGCATGTAAAAATCATAATTTAACAGGTGCTGCAATATTCGTCTCCTTTATTTCCCAATCATTTATCATATAAAGGCCAATCTTTTTAAAAGGCAATTACATGATGGATTCTAGTTCAATATATACATATACATACACACACAAACACACACACACACACACACACACACACACACACATATATATATATATATATATATATATATATATATATATATATATATATATATATATATATATATATATATATATGTGTGTGTGTGTGTGTTATCCCTGGAACAAGGTCAGATAGGGTCATAATCTCTTTCTACATCTGTCTTAAGAACAGTGTCAAATCATCTTACATCCCTAAGATTCTCCGGTAGCAATAGCCAGCATTGGGTCAGCACATTCTTTCTCTCTCGTCCACTCCTCTCACTGAATCTATCCTCAAACAAAGGCCTACTGGAATAAAGCGCCGAGATACAAAACTAGACTCTATTTGCAAATTTAATGAAAGTATTTCAGCAAAAGCTACAGTCATGAAATGGAGTGACTCACAACCCATAAAAATGGAAATCATAGCTAGAGGAAACTCAGACTCACAATGAATCGAATTAATGATTCCAGACCAACCAATACTAGTGACTAATACCCTGGTCACCAAACAAGATAAAAGGGTCATAATTATTCTAGACCAAAATAAATGTCATAGAGTATGCTAAAGAACACCACTTCCAAAATATTCGTCCTCACAGGACGAACCAAGAATTCTTCTACGGGCGCATGCAACCGTTTCCCACAGTGGCTGTTCTTATCCACTAACACTGCTCAAAGAGCGAATCACACCCAGCCGCAAATCGAAGTGAATAGCTATTGTATGCTTCCTTGATAATATACGCATTAGAGAGTGCACATATGCTCGCACTCACTTAATAACCCCTCCCCGGAAGCGTGGTGACACCGGTTCAATGTTCAAAGGATCACAACTCTTCTGTCAATCTGTCACATTGTCTCCACGCATCTTGGCCATGATCAGAAGGCACAAATGAACGCATCAGATACCCGCTGCATCTAACTGCAGAAACCTCCGTCAACATAAATGCCACCTGCACCGGATATACTTTCTCACAGGCCAGCACATAGTTCGCTCAAAGACTGTGTTCAGCATAATTATGAAATGCATTTACCAATTTCAACAAAACTTGGTATACATATGACTTACTATCTCGGAAAGAATACTGTGGTGTTAAGACATCACTAGCATCAAAGGGCACCAAAGGGGAGGGCAGGGGGAAGGGCTTCCCTGAAACGGGGTTGGTTCTGCCTGTGAAACAGGTGTGGTTATTCCCGTAGACTTAGTAACTTTACGAATTTATCATACCTAATTTCGGTATACCATATGACTTACTATCTGGAAAAAAGTTAAGTATACCTTAGTTTAACCAGACCACTGAGCTGATTAACAGCTCTCCTAGGGCTGGCCCGAAGGATTAGATTTATTTTACGTGGCTAAGAACCAATTGGTTACCTACCAACGGGACCTGCAGCTTATTGTGGAATCCGAACCACATTATAGCAAGAAATGAATTTCTTTCACCAGAAATAAATTCCTCTTATTCTTCATTGGTAGGTCGGAGATTCGAACTCACGGCCAACAGAGTGCTAGCTGAGAACGGAACTCACCTCCCCCAATGAGGAACTGCACTATCTGGAAAAGAATACTGTGGGGACAGTGGGGGTAAAACATCCAAGTCACCACAGGGGGTAGGGGTTGAGAAGAGGGTGAAAGAGAGAGAGAGAGAGAGTGTGAGGAAGAGGAAGTGAGAGAGAGTAGAGGGGGGTGTTAGGGAGAGGAAAGAGGGTAAGAGACAGGGAGGGTTGTAGAGAGAAAGAGAGGGAGAGTGAGAGAAAGAAAGAGTGAAAGGTAGAGGAAGTGAGAGAGTGAGAGGGAGAGAAAGTGAGAGAGAGTAGAGGGGGGTGTTTGGGAGAAGAAAGAGGGCAACAGGGAGGGTTGGAGAGAGAAAGAGAGTGAGAGAAAGAAAAGTGTGAGAGAGAGAGAGAGGGGAGAGAGAGGGGGGGTGTTAGGGAGAGAGAGAAGGAGGAGGGTTGAGGGGGTGTTAGGGAGAGTTGGAGGGTTGGAGAGAGAGAGAGAGAGAGAGAGAAAGTCTATCGATTGTCATTCAGAGTTATCCCGGGCAGCACCGGGTTGGTCAGCTAGTATATATGTGTGTGTGTACTTATATTATGTATATGTATTATGTACATGTTATAATAAATTTATATGATCTTGTCATAATTTCCTACAAGTACAGAATTTGCTTCGTGAGCAACTTACACAGAAATAGAATTTGTGATAAAATCTTCTTACCCTGCCTGGATTCGAACCTGTGACCCTTAGGGGTGCAAAGCTTGAGGCTACAGTTAACCATGACCACACACACACAATCACACACACACACACACACACACACACACACACACACACATACACATATATATATATATATATATATATATATATATATATATATATATATATATATATATATATATATATATATATATATATATATATTAACTTTATATACATATACAATTCTTATATATGCATTAGTATTAACTTTATCACATACACAACTAATTACTAAAAGGACCTCATTCAAACTGGATGGTATCTAATGGAGTATTTATTCAGAAAAAGTTACAAGTTTTTTCTGTTTGTCCAAGAAAGCTTGTAACTTTTTCTGAATAAATACTCCATTTAGATACCATCCAGTTTGAATGAGGTCCTTTTAATAATATATATATATATATATATATATATATATATATATATATATATATATATATATATATATATATATATATATATATATATTATGTGTATTGTGTACGTTGTGGGTCTTGGCTGATCATGCCCTCTTATTCAATTCTTAAAGCTTTTTTGGGTATGCTTGTCACTACAAACCAAGATTAGCACAAGAAATTGAAGAGACTGTGATGCCTGGTCGTGGAAACGAACCCGTTCACCATAATCAAGGAGACAGTTGCCGACCTGACCACAAGAAGGATTCCAAAGCGACCAGGCATCAGTCTCTTCATTTTCTTGCGCTTGGATCTTACGGAATATTTGCATATCCAAAAATGAATTTGATTTTTTAGGGCATTAACGGTTCTTCCAAACATATGTATCTGGTAAAAGTGACCAGTCGAGATTCTGCAAACTGTGTTGTATATAATTGCTGTTAATTGTTCCACGTCTATTTTACTGGAATAACTTTTCAGGTGAACATGATATAATAATTTTACGTTTGCATTCCCCACTCTCGTAAACACATATACAGTAAGTGGGGATAAGGTGAAACAAAAGTTCCTTTACTGTCACGAAATAAACCACTGAAAATAGATGTTCTTTATTGCCTTCCCAGGTAGGGCTTTCTTTTCTCTCTGTGTAACACTGAAATAAAAGCCTACATACCCGCCCAGTCCATGCTTCACGCACAGAGCCGTTGTACATCTAGGAGAACGCCATATTGGTGTGATGCTTATATTCAAATAAACAACGGGCAAACGCAGATGTTGACTTATTTTCCTCATGACTCTCCAACAAAATGCATATGTTGCATTGGAATAGTTGATTTTAAATTTTTGTGTGTGTGTGTGTGTGTGTGTGTCTGTCTGTCTGTCTGTCTGTCTATAGGCCTCTCTCTCTCTCTCTCTCTCTCCCTCTCTCTCTACACACACACACACACACACACACACACACACACACAGTACATATATATATACAGTATATATAAATACACATTCATAATGTACTCAAAAGAGATGAAATAAAGCTAGATGAAGAAAAGATCAATGCGATGGATTCTCAAATATTCAGGAACAAAGATAATAAATAAAGGTTCTCTTTAGTCCGAATTTAGTGGTGACAATGGGCAGCTGAATAAGATTTAGAAATCACATAGGTTGAAACTGCGTTTGTAACGTAAGATTATGCACATCTAGTACAAATCATGGCGATGAGATCTGACTTGAGTAAACTGAAAGAGATGGCAGAAAAGAGGCTGAGAAATACAAAGTACAGGTTGAATTTTAAACGACACAATCAGAAGATGTAAAAGAGGTGAAGCCAAAATGCAGAGATCAACGGTTGAACAGGAATAAAGGATACCAAAAACAAACTCTTTATATATATAAAAAGACTATACAGCCAACTAATAGGAAGACAATCACCGGGAAATTTTTTTTTTTGAACCAAGCAAGAGACTGGGAAAACATATGGAGCAATCCGGTATCACACAACAAACATACAACATGGCTCCAGGAAATCAAGGCAGAAGAAATGGGGAGAATAAAACAAAGATTCACCGGGATCACTGCAGACACAGTCAGACACTAACTAAAGAAAATGCCCAACAGGAAAGGCCCAGGACTCTGGCGCAAAAACTTCAAGGTCCTTCACCCACAAATAGCAGAACAACTCCAACATTGTATCACAAACTACCATGCCCAATTAGATGACCACAGGGAGAACATCCTTAGTGCAGAAGGACAAGAACAAGGGAAGTATAGCAAGTAACTACAGACCTATCACCTGCCTACCAATAATGTGGAAGTTAATAACAGGTATCTTCAGTTTTAACTACCAAGAGGATACAAACGCCATCCCCCACCAACAGAAAGGCTGCAGAAGGAAGTGTAGGGGCACAAAAGACCAGCTCTAATAAACAAAATGGTAATGAAGAATAGTAAGAGAAGGAGAACCAACTTAAGCATGACATGAATTGACTGCAAAAGCCTTCGACATGATACCCCACATGTGCTAATAGAATGCCTGAAAATTGCAGAGGAAAACACCATCACTTCCTACAAATACGATGCACAACTGGAATACAGTACTTACAAGCTCTGGGATAAGAACAGGGGTTAACATCAGGAGAGATTAACAGCACTGTCTCACTTCTCTTCATTCCCATGATTCCTATGACAAAGGTTTGGGAAGATGGGTGCTGGGTACCAACTCAAGAAAGGAGGTCAAATTAACCATCTGATGTTCATGGACGACATAAAGCCATGAAAGTATAGATGAAAATAGATGCCTAATCCCAGACTGTAAGGATTTCTCTGGGGACATCAGGATGTAAGTTTGAAAGAAAAAGCCTCAACATACAAAAAGGCAAAGTAACAACTTCAAAGGGATAAAGCTACCAGATGGGAATAGCATCAAATCTATGAGACAGGATACAAATATTGGAATAATAGAAGGAGAGGATATAAAATTCAAGAGATGAAGGACACAATCAGGAAAGAACATATACAGATGTTTAAGGCAATTTTCAAAACTCAATGCCGGAAACATGACCAAACAAAAACACATATGCAGTACCAGTAAACAATATTTGATTTTAAATTTGTGTGTGTGTGGCTGAACTCCACAGTCATGTCAGAAAACTAGAAAACACATGACAATAAACTCTCACTGCACCCTAGAGCAAATACAGACAGACTATACATAACAAGAAAGGAAGGAGAGAGAGGGCTACTAAGCATGGAGGACTGAGTCAACATATAGCAGAGTACTAGCAATATCTGAAAACCAGTGAAGATATAGTGGGTAATAGTGCATGGGAAGAAGGACTGATAAAAGTATACGAAGATAGAAATGTACAGAGACAGGAGAATAAAAACAGAACAGTGGGATCACAACAAACCAATGCACGGACAAATGAGACAGACAAAAGAAAGCCAGTGATGAAACATGACAATGAAAGAGGTGAGAACTCAAGAAGGAAGCAGAAGGAATTCAGTCAAGATAGGCCTAAGAACCAGATACAAAGAACAATAATAAATAACATCTCACCCATATGCTCTTTGGAATCCGAGACCATAAACCACATAGCAAGCAAATGTCCAGCAGTACAGGAAGAGGCATGATTCAGTAGCTGAAATAATGAGACTAATACACACCACCAGTAACAGAGAAACAAATAACCTGGCACGTGCAGAAGAACTCATGGGGATACAAACACCAACACCACCATCACAACCAACCCAACAGAAACCAAAACAGCAACTGCCTTGGAAAAGGCACCTGGAAAAACAAATCATGGCGATGAGATCTGACTTGAGTAAACTGAAAGAGATGGCAGAAGAGAGGCAGAAAAGAAAACTGAGAGGAACTGACAAAGAAATACAAAGGTAAGAGAAAGGGACTAAATGACACAATAGAATATATAAAAAGAGGCTTAAAGCCAAAACACATAAGATCCAATGGTACATGAACAGGAATAAAGGATACCAAAAAACAAACCCTTTGGAACCAACCAGAAAAGACTATACCACTAACTAAGAGGGGAAGATGACCAACAGGAAATTCCTGAAACTGAACCAAGTAAGAGACTCAGGGAAAACATATGGAGCAATCCAGTAACACACAACAAACATGCAACGTGGCGTCAGGAGGTCAAGGCAGAAGAAATGAGGAGAATAAAACCAAGATTCACCGAGACTGCAACAGACACAGTCAGATACCAACTACTGTAAAGAAAATGCCCAACTGGAAAGCCCCAGGTCCCAATAAAGTCCATGGATACTGGCTCAAAAACTTCAAGGCCTACACCCACGAATAGCAGAACAACTCCAGCATTGTTTCACAAACCACCATGTGCCCAAATGGATGACCACAGGGAGAACATCCTTAGTGCAGAAAGACAAGAACAAGGGAAATATAGCAAGTAACTACAGGCCTATCACCTGCCTACCAATAATGTGGAAGTTACTAACAGGTATCATCAGTGAAAGGCTATATAACTACCTAGAGGATACAAACACCATCCCCCACCAACAGAAAGGCTGCAGAAGGAGGTGTAGGGGCACAAAAGACCAGCTCCTAATAAACAAAATGGTAATGAAGAATATTAAGAGAAGGAGAACCAACTTAAGCATGACATGGATTGACTGCAAAAAAGCCTTCGACATGATACCCCACATGTGGCTAATAGAATGCCTGAAAATATATGGGGCAGAGGAAAACACCATCAGCTTCCTTACAAATACGATGCACAACTGGAATACAGTACTTACAAGCTCTGGGATAAGACTAGCAGGAGTTAACATCAGGAGAGATTAACAGCACTGTCTCCACTTCTCTTCATAGTAGCCATGATTCCTATGACAAAAGTACGGCAGAAGATGGGTGCTGGGTACCAACTCAAGAAAGGAGGCAACAGAATTAACCATCTGATGTTCATGGACGACATAAAGCTGTATGGTAAGAGTATCAAGAAAATAGATACCCTAATCCAGACTGTAAGGATTGTATCTGGGGACATCAGGATGGAGTTTGGAATAGAAAAATGCGCCCTGGTCAACATACAAAAAGGCAAAGTAACAACGACCAAAGGGATAAAGCTACCAGATGGGAATAGCATCAAATGCATATATGAGACAGGATACAAATACCTTGGAATAATAGAAGGAGAGGATATAAAACACCAAGAGATGAAGGACACAATCAGGAAAGAACATAAGCAGAGACTTAAGGCAGTACTCAAGTCAAAACTCAATGCCGGAAACATGATGAAAGCCATAAACACATGGGCAGTACCAGTAATCAGACACAGCGCAGGAGTAGTGGAGTGGACAAAGGCTGAACTCCACAGCATAGACCAGAGAACTAGAAAACACATGACAATAAACAAATCACTACACCCTAGAGCAAATACAGATAGACTATACATAACATGAAAAGAAGGAGAGAGAGGGCTACTATGCATAGAGGACTGAGTCAACATCAAGAGCAGAGTACTGGGGCAATATCTGAAAACCAGTGAAGATGATTGCTAAGGAGTGCATGGGAAGAAGTATTAATAAAAGTAGATGAAGACCCAGAAATATACAGAGACAGGAGAATGGAAAACAGAACAGAGGAATGGGACAGTACATGAGACAGACAAAAGAACTGGCCAGCAATGAAACATGGCAATGGCTACAGAGATGAGAACTTAAGAAGGAAACAGAAGGAATGCTACAGGCACAAGATCAGGCCCTAAGAACCAGACATGTTCAAAGAACAGTAGATGGATATAACATCTCACCCATATGCAGGAAGTGCAATATGAAAGACGAGACCATAAACCACATAGCAAGCGAATGTCCAGCGCTTGCACAGAACCAGTACGAAATGAGGCATGATTCAGTAGCAAAAGCCCTCCACTGGAGCCTGTGCAAGAAACACCAGCTAGCTTGCAGTAATAAGTGGTACGAACACCAACCTGAGGGAGTGATAGAAAACGATCAGGCAAAGATCCACTGGGACTATGGTACCAGAACAGATAGGGTGATATTTTAAGAGGTGCAAAAGAAATGAGCAGGAGAAAAGGTACTGTTACTTTATTGGAGACGCAGGCCATTTATATAGTGGTGGACTGACATCACACAGAGGAATACAATGGAACCACAGTGACCGGAGGTCAATTACACTTGACAATAATTACAATGCATAAATACAATTCATGTGAAAAGAAAAATGGACAATGACCGACATGACAACATTCTGATACATGTACAAAAGAGACAGATACAAAATAAATTAATAACAGGTACAAATTTACATAGAAAGGCATGGCTGGTTTGATATGGCTGATTTTGTGTGACCTGATCCTATAGGAGCTGTATTGAAAGAAAACAGGTTGCTCATCATAGAAGACTCACTCAGCAGAGACTTTACAAATGCTTACGTTGCACAGGAGTTTTGGTCCCCCAGGGGCAAGGGTCACGTCCGTCCACTTGAGGGACGTGATGGCGGTGCGGTAGGCTGGAGTCTCTGGGTCAGCGGTCTGCTCCCGGGCGAGGTCCTCGTAGTCGATCCCGAGCTGCACTGCATTGAGCTCGATTCTGGAGAGGGCGTCTGCTAAAGGATTCTTCTTGCCGGGGAGATATTTGATTGAGCAGGTGAACTCCGCGATGGCCGTGAGGTGCTGCTGCTGCCTGGAAGACCATGCGTCCCCTTGCTTCGTGAAGGCATGGACCAGCGGCTGGTGGTCCATCCAGATTGTGAAGGGCGTACCCTCCAGAAGGAACTTGAAGTGGCATACCGCCCGATACACTGCGCAGAGTTCCCTGTTGAAGGGGCTGTAGCGGGCCTCTGTGGGGTTGAACTTTTTGCTGAAGAAGATGTGCTGGGGTCGCCAGCGACGATCTGCTCCAGGACGGCCCCGCAGGTGACATTGCTGGCATCCGTCGTCAGCTGGAGGGGGGCATTGGGGCCCTGGTGGGCCAAGATGGTTGCCTCGGCGAGGGCGGTCTTCGTCAGGGAGAAGACCTGCTGCTGGCTGGGTCCCCACACTAAGGACTTTGGTTGGCCTTTCAGGATCTCGGTCAGGGGGGCCATGGTATGTGTGATCCCGGGGATGAACCTTCTGTAGTAATTGACCATCCCGAGGAATTCCTGGACGGCCCTGACGGAGGTTGTGGGTGGGGAACTTGGTGACGGCTTCGACCTTTGATGCGAGCGGGTGGACGCCACCCAGGGATATCTCATGGCCTAGGAAGTCAGCTTTTTCGACACCAAAGGTGCACTTGTCGAATCGGACGACTAGGACGTTCTCCTGCAGTCACTGCAGGACCACCCGGATGTGCTGCAGGTGCTCTTTGGGGGATCTGGAAGAAATCAGAATATCGTCCACGTAGCAGACACATAAGTTCAGGTCCCCCAGGATGCTGTCCATCAGCCTCTGGAATGTCGCCCCCGCGCTCCTCAGGCCGAAGGTGGAGAAGGCGATGATGTAGGACCCAAAGGGCATAATGATGGTGGTTTTTGGGATATCCTCTGGAGCAACTGGTACCTGGAAGTAAGATTTTAAAAGATCTAATTTAGAGAATATTTTGGCCCTGTGAAAGGAGGCTGTGAGATCTTGCATGTTTGGCAATGGGTAATGATCAGGTTCAGTTGCGAGGTTGAGCCGCAGGGTCTCCAGGAGCCATCCGGTTTCTGCACCATGTGGAGGGGAGTGGCCCACGGGCTGGAGGCCTTTTTGCATATACCCATCCGCTCCATCTGGGCGAAGGTGTCCTTGTCCTCCTGAAGGCGCTGAGGGGGAAGCCTCCGGAACTTAGCTTGTGCTGGGGGCCCCTTCGTCTTGATGTGGTGGTAGATTCCATGTTTTGCTGGGGCTCTGGGTACCTGGCGCAGCTCGGGCTTGAACACGTTGGGGACCTCCTTCAGCAGCTGGGCGTACTGGTGTGGGGCGACGGAGCAGATGGTAGGCACACTGGGTCCCAGTGCCAGGGGGAGGGGCTGTCAGGAGTCGGTGTCTAGGAGACGCTTGCGACCGAAGTCAACTGCCAGCCCGAAGTGGGCGAGGAAATCGGCGCCCAGTAGTGGGTCTTTACGTCCGCGACGATGAAGTTCCATGAATATCTCCGGCCTAGGATGGAGATCGACAGGAGCCTGGTGCCGTTGGAGAAGATGGGGGACCCGTTGGCAGCCATCAGGAAGGCAGCTGGGTCCAGCGGGCGCTTGCGGTCCTCCCTGGACGGTGGAAACACTGATCGGACAGCTCCAGTACTGACCAACATCATCCTGCCGGAGATGGTGTTGCGGACGTAGAAACCTAATTGCTTTGGGCTCCTGGGTTCCTCTGCTGCCATGGCGGCCTGTTCTGTTGGCTGCCGCCTTCCCTGTTTTTTTGGATGGGGGAAGGAGCAGGGGGGTTGGCAGTTCCGGGCGTCCTTGCCGTACCGCTGGTGGTAGTATCAAGGGCCCGGTGGGTTCTTCTTGTAGTGGTATGGTGACCGCCTTCTGGTGACGGCGTTGATCTCCTCCTGGTGCACGCTTTCCTCCAGCTGGAAGGAACTGATGGGGTTTGCGGGCATGGATGCCCGCTACGCTGCCCTTTCCGTCAGCCGCTGCGCCGTCTTAATTAGGTCCTCGAGTGGCATGGTGTAAGGGTCGAGGATCTGAGTTCAGATCGCCAGGAGGAGCTGACGGAGGAGGATTTCCCTTGATAGGCTGATCTCTGACTGCCTATCAGTGCCGTTCATGCCTGGAAGGGTGAGGAGGTCCTGGATCACGCCCCAAGTCTCCAGGATGTTCTGGTAATGCCGTGGGCTGGTGACGAGGTCAAGGGCGCGGGCGGCCCTCTTAGAGATCGGTAGGGAGCAGGTCTCGACGAGGGAGGTTTATAGATTCTGGTAGGTGATGGGGCGTGCGGCAGACACCCACGGGACGAGCTTTCTGTAGACCTCCTCCGGCAGGGCGGTGATGACAGCGTCAGCTTGTAGTACCTCGTCCGTGAGTCCCGCCAGCCTGAACTGTCCCTTGACCCTGTACAACCATGATGATGGGTTGCCGTGCGTGAAGGGCAGCAATTTTATGGCGAGGGTGGCTTTAGTTTGTTCCAGCGGGATGGGCAGCGCGCGGGGTGCGTGTAGCTGCATGGAGGAGCACATGATTCTTGGCTTGGGGGAGGGTGCGGGCAGGACGTGCGGTAGGTAGATATCTGAGTTCGCGAAGTTCGCGCTTAACTGTACGTGTGAGGGAATGTCCGCGTCCATGCTCACTCTTGCCCTCTTAATTGGAGTGGGGTACTTGCATCAATACACGCTTGGGAGCGCACTGTGTGGGTCTGCTAATGACGCTGGTGATTTGCCGATGAGAGTCAGCAAGCCCAAACGCTGGTTACAGTGCCGTATTTAGTCCGCTAGGGGCGTGGGGTAGTTCATGGAGCCAAGACTAGGTTGCCATCTGAGTCCGCTAATGGCTCTGGGAACCACTCCAGGGTCACCACTTTAAGAGGTGCAAAAGAAATGAGCAGGAGAAAAGGTACTGCTACTTTATTGGTTGTTGTTGTATTGTATTAAGCCAACTCTTGTGTTGGCACGGGCCTTTCCCTTGTTTGGCCCGTAGGTCCTTTATTGGAGATGCAGGCCATTTATATAGCAGTGGACTGACGTCACACAGAGGAATACTATGGAACCTCGGTGACCGGAGGTCAGTTACACTTGACAATAATTACA
This sequence comes from Macrobrachium rosenbergii, assembly GCF_040412425.1. Taxonomy (NCBI): domain Eukaryota; kingdom Metazoa; phylum Arthropoda; class Malacostraca; order Decapoda; family Palaemonidae; genus Macrobrachium; species Macrobrachium rosenbergii. Next base: position 34,487,841 of record NC_089747.1, read on the forward strand.
ATGCATAAATACAATTCATGTGAAAAGAAAAATGGACAATGACCGACATGACAACATTCTGATACATGTACAAAAGAGACAGATACAAAATAAATTAATAACAGGTACAAATTTACGTAGAAAGGCATGGCTGGTTCGATATGGCTGATTTTGCGTGACCCGATCGTATAGGAGCTGAATTGAAAGAAAACGGGTCGCTCATCATAGAAGACTCACTCAGCGGAGACTTTACAATATGTGCCACTAGGCCAGAGTGACGTTTATTGACAAAATCAAGAAGAAAGTATCACTCATTGATGTGGCAATACCATGGGACACCAGAGTAGCTGAGAAAGAAATAGAAAAAACTGATAAGTATCAAGACCTGAAAATCGAAATAAGAGGGATATGGTATATCCCAGTGGAAATTGTACCCATAATCATAGGAATACTAAGCATGATCCCAAGACCCCTAAAAAGGAATCTGGAAAAAAAGGATGCCGAAGTAGCTCCAGGACTCATGGAAAAGAGTGTGCTGCTAGAAACAGAACGCATAGTGAGAAAAGTGATGGACTCCTATGGAGGCAGGCTGCAACCCGGAATTCCTCACTATACAAACCCCCCAGTCGAATAGAATGACTGTGATAGATAAAAAAACAATAATAATAATTGTGTTAGTAATAATTTGAAGGACTGTATTAACAAGAGTTAATCTCTAAGGAAAGAATAATGAGGCAAAAGTTGAAACTGTAATAATGACATAATAACAAATAACGATAGCAAATCATAAGCATCGCATCAGTAAAAAAAATTGTATGCCATATTAGAAAAAAAAATACCAACGAGCCTCGTATCGTTTTATGATTCGTGATTTGTTTGTTGGTAATTTTATTATTTTACAGGCGACTTTTTATGAATGAGGTGGCAGGGTATGTTTGTCAGGCTGCACATAGTTCACTCATATTTTTATACTACGTAAATTCACTGTTTCAACATTTTTACTCCATCCTCTTTTATTCTTTTGCCATCTTCCACACTAAGCCACTCTGATGTTCAAGCCCTCTTGAAACTTCCTTTGAATCAAATTCCGGCGTCAGTAATTTTCTTCAGTTCGCTTTTGATACTCTTAAAGATGGCGGACTAGTCGACGTATTCTCAGTCGGCTGGCGAAGCGACCCCCGGTTCCTCCTCTACGTATGTCCGTGGCAGTAACAGACTTCTTCTCTGAAGATTGGTGCCACACTGCTGGGCTCTCGCAGGAGCAACCGAGTTGAAATTAAAAATTCGTCGTTTTGTGACAAAGTTTTGCGTTATATAATATACCGGGAACAGACAGTACTGTCAACACTATGTCGACTGTAGACACTTCCAAATTCCATCCTGTAACTCATGTCATATTTGATTTGGACGGCCTTCTCTTGGGTAATGTATCTCTTCGGTTTACGTAAAATAGCAATCTGATTTGGCCTGCCCTGTTAGAGTTTGGGGCATGGGCCAAGCTCATTTCCTGATTTTGGGTAGAGACTGTTTTACATTTGTGGAGGTGAAGTGGCGGTTGTCACGAGTTCGTCCGAGAGGACCCTTTTGCTTTTCTTAGGACTAGGCTAGCCTGTGGTACCTACGAGCTAAAGAGGCTTAGGTTCATAGGCTATCCTATTCTAGCCTACGAGCTAATGATAGCCTAGGCTACTGTAACGCCCCACCAAATAGGTCTCGGCTACGTGAACCGTATAATTTTACCACTTCTCGAGTTATGTTTTTTGTGATGGTTATTGTGGGTGTAGGCCTCCCGGTTTTGCGTTTGCTCACCCCCTGTTTTGCCCAGGCCATAGGGCCTAGGCCTGTTTAACAGTTAATGGGATATGGGGGACCCCGTCACCCCAGTAGTAAACTGGGAATTTCCGTGGAGATAGGAATAAAACAATTGAGTGGATTTAGCCAATATGAATGGTCTAACATGCACAAACCACAAGCTAAGTAGTCGAAGAGGTACGTGGTCCATGTCCTTAGCCTAATTAGTATCAGTAATGAAACACTTTGGCCAAATGAGAGAGGACAATTTTGCAAGGTCAGTTGGACCTCAGGGATGTGTTCCGTATTTACACTAACCAAACCTAACCTAGGGTGCCAGGTTCTAAACCTGAAGAGGGAGGCCCTGCCCCTGACACTCCACTAAGATAACCTAGAGCATCATTACTTTTTTCCTAACCTAACTTAGGGTGCCAGGTCCTTCCCTTGGGGGCTTGAAGCCCTAACCCTAACCTGACTTGATCCCCTCTTGTCAATGACTTCACCCAACCTCGTTGACATAGACCCCACAAGTTTTCTGAAGCTTATAGTTTTTTGACACCCAGGCAGGATGGACTAATCAGAGGGTTTTTTTTGGTCTTTATATGGCCATCGTCACACTTGAATTAATGGGACTTCCATTGCTACTGAGCAGCACAAACTTTTTTTTTCTTTCTCTTACGTGTATTTTGGAGCTTTTATGACGTTCATCAAGCAATAATGTTAGAACAATTAATGTAGCATGTTGACCAAACCTGAATATAAACTTACTGTCAGTGTTTTTATATCTAGAGGAGTTGAACTCAGTCCATTTTGTGGCCATCTGCTTTCTTCTGGTGTATAACTGTTTTCATCTTGTGAAGGAAAGTGTTTGAGCCTGGTTTGGTAATGTGTTCCTGAGGGCAAGCAATATTTTGAGAGAATAAAGTTCAGGGAAATGGGTCCTTAAACTACCAGCTGAGCAATGGTTCATGAGAGTACAGGTTAAATCGATGACCAGACCTAGATTATTGTTTTGGGTTAGACATGCTCCATCTATTTTTTGAGTATCAGAATTTCCTCATTCTACTTACTGAATTTGTAAAATTGAAACATTAATTTTGGAAGCATTATTTCACTGGTTTTAAGTAGTGTTAAAGTTGTAAATTATTTTTCACAAAAGAAAGCAGTATTTTCCAGTGCAGAGTTCATTATACTGTAGGCAGAAATAACTTACAGGGCTTTGGCCCGAGCTTATATGGGAACTTAACAAGATCCCTTAGAACCACAGGCATGACTTGTTTTTACACAAATACAAATTTCTTTACGTAACTGAAAATTTATACACTTCTTGGTTCCTTAGCTGTATAAGAGTGTAGTATACGTAGTTATTTTGTCATTCTCATTGAGGAGTTTATTCTGCCAACGTTAAAAACACTGAATTACTTAAATATGAACCAATCTTTTCTGAGGCCTAGTGAAACCACAGAAAGACTTTGAGAGGCGACATGTACTGTATTTTATTGTAAATTGACATAGGAATTATGTGGTTGAATGATTATGTTGACTTTATAAGGTCAGCAACTGCTGGTTTATCTGAAGTAGCATAGCTGACTCTTGTGGGTGCTGAGATGTTATTAAATAAGGATAGAGGATTAATTAGACTGCCACTTCATTACAAATGTCCATAGAAAGTTGTCATTGTGAGGGAGTGGTTATGAGACAGGACTGGTGAGGAAGATTGACAGTCAAGAACAACTGTAGGTTAGCTTGAAATCTTGTATGTAATACTGTATTATTAGATTTATTAAGGGATAAGCAGTATGTATGGAGTCCTTTTGCGTAAGAGTTTGGAAAGTTTTGGATTCATTTTATTAAGATTATGGTTTGTTCCTACACGAACACAAACTTTTATTGTTTACATAGGATTTTGTTTGCGAATGGGAGCTGGAACAGCCATGTAATTTTCAGACAAGGGGGTTAACTACTGACGGGTAGGGGAAGGCCGCCCACCTGTTGGCCTGCACTCCGCTTTGCTTTTGGCCACCATTATGTGAAGATGTCTCTGCGCTCTCTGCCCGACTTGCCGTTTGCCTTCAATCTTTATACTTTTCTTGCTTTTCCTTGAAATATATTGTTGTTGTTTTTGAGTTGTTTTCCATAAGCAAACCCCTCAATCACTTCAGTCTATGACACCTGGGAGGAAGCCTTGGGTGTTAAGGTGCTGTCCAGGGAAGGACAGGCTATGTAATAGGCTCCTCTCTTCAGTAGAAATAGACCCACATACTATGTGCCTCATGCCTAAAGTATGAGTGCAATCAAGGTAGTCCATGTTCAGAGTGTTGTGTCTGGCCATCTGAAGAGTGGGTGAAGTTTGCCAGGAAAAACAAGAGAGAGAAGGAGGGCTCCCCAGTCATCGGAGTATAATACTCCACCGGTGACACCAAAGGTTCTCTTTGGTAGTACTATTTTCCCTCTTGCTAAATTTCCGTCTGTTGTTGCCTCTCCCAAGAGAGTAGTTACCCCCTTTGCCAGCTCCTGTAGCTTCAGTAGGAAGCTCCCAGGACAGAAGGATACAATCATCCCAGTTCTTGGGGCATGGGGAAGAACTCTCCCCTAACCCAACTTTGATTCCAGGTGCTGTGGAGGCATCTCGGGGGAGCCAAGTGTCTCTTCTTGGATTGAGCATTTGGAGGTTATGAAGGGCCTTCCAGTAACTGCTTCAACCATTGTTGTTATGACTAGTGGTCATGGCTTCTGCTGGCTCTAGGACTGCTCCTACTTCTCTGGTGACCCTGCATGTGGCATCTGTGATGTGCCCCCAGGTGCTGTCGTGATCATCGTCCTTGGGAGATTTCCTCCTCCACATGCTGTTGACCTTGGCTGCACTCGGCAAGAAGAGGAGAAAGGAGTTGTCTTTGTGTGCTGTCGCCTCCCCCCCCCTTCTTCTTCCAAAGCTAGCAAGCAAAAGGAGAAGGTTGCATTGCCTCCCCGTGGGAAGTCTCAGAGCTTCCAGTGGTCAGCCCTCTGCTGCAGAGAGGGCTGATGAGTCTCTTGCTAGTGGTGCCATGAGTACCACTGCACTCATTGCTGAGCGCATGGATGCAACTACTACCCAGGGTTCTCCAGACCCTTGGTGTACCAATGCCGGCCTCAGAAGAACCCCTACCCAGTCCGTCTATGGACCCAGACCTAGCTGCCAGTACAGTCTAGCAAGAGAAGGGGAGAAAAGACCAAGCAGGTGCTCCCTCACCCTGCCTCCCACTCTTCAAAGAGAGCGACTCAGGGGTCTCTTTATAGTGGACCATCCTGGTCACCCAAGCCAGGCAAGAGGAGGCCCTTATGTTGAGTCTTTGCCTGTAGAAGCCCCAGCAGCTAAGAAAACTGGAGCACGCTCAAGGGATACCCCTCGCCCTCATTCATGTGAGCAGGACCTCTCCCTGACCCATGCGAGTGTTGCCACCAAAGGTTAACGACCACCCACAGCCTTGCAAACCTGCTATAGGCTGGGCAAGGGTGCTCGCAGTCTCTCACCTGTCCCCTCCACCTCCTCAGGGATTTCCTGGAGCCAGGTTCTGGACAGGTTCAGTGTTCTGGCCTGGGACCACTCTCATTCCCATCTCAGCCTGTCCAAGGAGGCTTATGTTCATGGGTCGGTCCTTGGATCTGGCAGACCATATGCTGGAGCGGTCAGGAGATTGCCAGGTGGCTCTGGTGAGTGTCCCTCTCCTGCAGAAGGAGCAACTCGAGAGGACTGAGACCTGGAGGAACCCAAGGGTCCCATGCCCCAGGACTTAGACACCCCCAAATTGCAGAGGCACTTTGTGGAGATCATTAGATTGATCCATCATTTTAATGATCTCAAGGAAGAGACTCATCTGTCACCTCCATTCTTGTAACCAATCTACTTTCCCTTACCTGGGCTTTCTCATCTATCACCTCCATTCTTGTAACCAATCTACTTTCCCTTACCTGGGCTTTCTCATCTATCACCTCCATTCTTGTAACCAATCTACTTTCCCTTGCCTGGGCTTCCTCTAACTTATCCTGCAGGCTGTAACCAATCATCATGCCTGGCGTCAGCCTATCCTGCAGGCAACCTCTGCAGCCATCCACCCTGCTCCCCTTCACCTGACCCAACACCTTCCAAATCTGCTCCCTCTGCCATCTTCAATTTTGCAACCCACCCTTACTTTACTATCAAAGGGCCCCACATTGGGTGCCAAAAAGGTGGCTATTAGAGCCGAAAGGAGAGCTCAGAGTGTAGAGAGTAGAGCTCAGAGTGTAGACCCTGTCAGTAGCATTCAACTCATTAGCAGTCCTCCTCTACTTCAGAGTTTCTTCCTTCTACCAATTATATACTTATTTACCAAGGCAACAGAATACCATTTTTAATCACAAATCCCACAGTTACATGGGTTTATAATCAAGGCACTGTCCATCAAAGGCACATACTATTTTCTCCAGTGCACAAATACAGCAGCATCAATATTAGACCAATAGTCCATTCACACCTTGCCCTTTATCTGAGGGGCTCTTAGTTCAAATGCAAAAAGATCCATATTACCACACTTGCGCTGCACAAAAAAAAAAAAAAAAAAAAAAGTTGCCTCCCTGATTCTATAGCTCCACACATCAGTTTTAAGTGCAGTGTCTTTGAATTTATGGTATTCTAATGCTCACCCTGGCACCCATAAAAAAAAAATCACACAAGGTCTCAAAAAAAAAAACTTCCACAAAGGCTGTCTAAAAAGGGGAGAAGTTGTTTCTTTTTTTTCTTGATGCTGAAATTCTTGCAGCCAAAATAAAAATATTTATTGTATACATTCAACTAAAAAAAAACTAAAAAACTCAATAACAAAAACAGACACAAAAGCAAAACAAAATATCACCTTACTATTTTTGTTTCTTAAAATACAAAAATAAAGTTTCCCTTAAACCAAACCCATTCGATAAAAAAAAAAATACCACACCGGATTTCTTAGTGAAGACTTAGAATCTGTTGGTCCCTGACTCCAGATTCAAGTCCTTTACGATCCCCTCCCTAGAGGACTTTGTTGCTGATGATCCATACAAGATGCTACTTTGTCCTCTTAGAGTGCTGCAGTACTACCTCAAGAGGACTTAACATCTCTGGCCTGAGTGATGACGACTCTTTGTTAGGACTGACTCGACCAAGAAAGTGGTGTCTAAGAACACTGCCTCTTCTGGCTTCGTGAGGAGCAAACAGGCATACTCTGCATCTGGTGAGGAGAACACCAGTACATTCCGAGTGAGAGCTCACGAAGTCGGGCATTGGTCTGTCCTTCGCATTCAGGAAGAATATGTCGGTTCCTCAGGTGCTGAAGGCGGGGATGTGGTCGCACCAGACCACCTTCTTCCTTCTACCTTCGAGACGTTGCCCACAATTCCTTGGACACTTTTTCCATGGGTCCTGTGGTGGCTGCTCAACAAATTATGTAGCTTACTTGGCTCCTCTGAGAGGACAGGTAGCATCTTGCCTAATGTGTTTGGTTGCAGAAGAGTTGGTACATGTGCGAGTGACTGGCCTTCCTCCCTTTCTCTTTCCTCAACCTTTCTCCCCCTGTGGGCAGATGGTAGGTTAGTGAGCGTCACATGCTGAAATTGGCATTGATGCAGGTAAGTTGTACAATTGAGTAGCCATTCTATTATCTGTGTAATATAGATGTGTAGAAGCAAGTCCTGTCCTCTCTCTAGCAAGAAGAGAGAGGGCCTGACAATAATCCAAACCTGTTGGTTATACATTGCTTTATTGTCTCCATCACTTAGATTCAACCTAGTCCCTTTTTGAATGGTGTTGCTTTCACACCCATTTATTCGAAAAGGGCCAGAAGCCTGACAGTTGAACATGAAGTTTCCATATCTGTTCAGCATGTCAGAGGCACTGTCCGCTTCCTTGTTCTACTTGATCAGGAAGAAGACCCAGGTGTGGTGAACTACCAGTCAGTTCAGAGACTTACTCAGATTCCTCCCACCAAGGAAGACTGATTCCTCCCACCAAGGAAGACACTCTGATTCCTCCCACCAAGGAAGTAAGTCTTCCTTATGTAAAGACAGGTGGTTTGTATATTGTGTAGGAACAAATGACAAATTTTCAAAGTAATTTGCATTTTTCCTAACTATACAAACCTGAGGTCTTTACAGTTTAAATGTCCACCTCATTCTGACACCTGGGCCGAAAGGCAAAGTAAATGCTTACCATCTGGTTGGGTGGGTGGGACTCTTACCAGTCGGACGGTAGTTATACCTAACCACCTTGTTTAAAAGTTAAACGGCCATTTCCAGCTGCACTGAAGTATATTCCTTATGTAAACTTCAGGTTTGCATAGTTAGGAAAAATACAAATTACTTTAAAAATTTGTCATATTTTAATGTTATGTCTCTTAACCACTTCAAAAATAATGGTTTACTAGTAAATATTTCATATGCAATTACATTTTTGTTGACACCAAGATTTTGTTCCTAGGCCTGGGCATTTGGTTTTCTTTACTTTCTAACAATACATTACAATTAGCTTTCAGGTTTCTATACTTACCATTTCTGGCCAGAAAGCTTATGAAGTTAACTACACGTTCTTGCACTTCAAGTTAGATTATGAGTGAATCAGTTTTACACCAAAAGCAAGCAGAAGGAGTTTCAAGAAAATAACATTCTTAGTCACCTAAAAAAGTGTTGCAGAGGCCTTAGCGTTAATGCTAATAAATATTTAGATTAATAATAGCTATCTTCTCAGTACAATTTAAATCATCACCATCTTTTATTCAAAGAACAGGTAATATCTCAAAGTGAATCCTTTCGTAAATGAGCTTACTTCTTAGGCTTAGATTATTTTTTCTAAGCATGTAAATCATTTCCCAATGTACAGATAGTTCAAACATAGCCTAAAACTTCAAAATTCAAAGAAAACTTTTTGAAATTCCTATTCCTATTTTGAAAATTTTGTTATAACTGTTGAACTTGTTAAAGTCTACTGTTGTATGTTGTAGAGGTAGATACTGTACAACTATAACCATTTCAAGTAGCATGTTAGTCGTGCTGCCACGGGTGGCACCACTAACCTAAATACACTGTGCTTTGAGCTAGGCAGTGTAAAAAAAAAGTAAGTTCAAGTCACACAAATTGCGAATTATACCATTGCAAAAAAGGGGTCATTTTCATTTGACCATAGGGAAGATTATGTCAACTGTGAATTCGCAAACTTGTCGACATGTATGACATTGGAAATAAAGAAAAGTTTAACACTAATTGGCAACTTTTATGTTGAGTAAGATTTTGCACAGGAACTATGACCCGAGAAAAATTGTTTGTCAAGGTCTCTAATGTGATGCTTGCATGTGTATTTGAAATGATCTTTTTTTAGAATGTATTAGTTGTCACTTAATTGATTATTCTTCCTCCAATTATTGAGACAGATACAGAAACTCTTTACCGGAAAGTTGCTGAACAAGTGGCATCTGAATATGGAAAAACGTACACAACAGAAATGCACATTGAATGCATGGGGTTTACAGCAGAGGAGGATGCTCAGTATAATATTGAAACTCTTTCCTTGCCTTTAAATGTTGACGAGTATTTGGCAAAAGTCAAGTCTGGCTATAAGCAAGTTATGACAGAGGCTCGTAGTTTGCCAGGTATATTTTTTGTCATCCTTGCAGTTATTTTTTTAATGCTTTGAAATGTACTGGGAGATCATTTTTTTTTTTGCTATTGCTGCTGTTGCTGTTAGTTGCACACACCCATAATTAACGTTATTATTGAATTCCATATCTTGGGAGAGAATAAAGGAATCTGCAGATTACAGATATCCAGAAAGTAAATGTGGGATATGGTAAGTGTTAAAGAACTGCTGGAGAGGGAGGAGGATACTTTCCTTAGGGAACTATGATTGAAATACAGTAGTTTAAGGAAATGAGATAGCAGAACTATCTTACTTATAAGAGTGTTTCTAAAGAATAGGTAAATACATGGCCCCTGAATAAGACGTACAGTATAACCTGCTTCCTGTCAGGAAGGGGACTATAAAAAGCTACAGCCAAATATGGAGTATGTAGTCAAAAGGGCAATTGATAAGGACTTTGTAAAATTATGCTGTTTGGGCATCCAAAATGCTAATGGCTGAGAGAAAATGTTTTTTTTTTTTAATTAAAAAGAATTGATTTAATGAGTTTTAAGGTTAATAAAACTCTTGGAGATGTTAAACTTGAGTAAAAATTGTATGTATTCCACTTTTGGATGTGTTCTTAGAATCAGCTTTGCTTACACAAGTGTAGATACAGTACAGGGCAAAAAGAAGAGAATGCCTTGGAAGCAATGAAGACTTAAGTGGAGAGTTGGATTATGGCAAAAGTGTATATGAGAGAAAAGGTAAATAAAGGAGCTAGATTTATGTTTCAATTTTTTAGTTCCCACACGATATACAAACCCTCGGTCCTTTACATCAGGAATTACTTGCAGCGAAGCTGGAAACGGCAGTTAAACTTTCGAACAAGGTGGTAGGCAGTTAACTACTGTCCGGTAGGCGGGAGTCCCGCTTGCCCAGATGTAAACATTCCAATTTGCTTTCGGCCGTCATCTGATGCAGATGTATGTTGGTAGCTCTCTGCCTGGTCGCTGTTATGTTGTGTTTTCACGGTGGGATCTTTCATATTTTGATTGTGTTGGATATTTGTGTGTGTTTGATATTGTTTATTACTATGCAGACCCACGAGTCATCTTATTCTGTGCAGAAGGCCTCAACCCCCAGCACTTGCGTCTTGGGGTTGGCGACAAGCGTTGTACCCGCTTTCGCTCTCCAATTGATGTTGACCCTCATGCTCTCTGTACCACTTGCAGGGGGCATGACTGTAGTCCTACTTCAAATTGTGCCAAGTGTTGCTCTTGGTTGCCTGTGCAGTGGGTGAAATTTACCGGGAGGAAATAGTATTGGAGGAAGGCTGCCAAGACATCGTCAGAAGGTTATACGTACGCCTCTGGCAACTCTCTTGGTAGCTAACCCTTCCTCTTTGTTTCTCTCTCCCGGTAAGCTTCCCCTTCTAGCTGTCTCTCCTTCAAGATAAATCTCTCCTTTGTCCTCTTCACTCGCTTCATCAGGTGAAGATCGGGGTGGGGGAGGTTATGGGGCCTCCACTCGCTCTGAGGGGGGAAACTTTTCCCTTGGAGTGGGAGGAGTCTCCCACCACTCACCCGACTTTTGCTTCTCCAGGTTTGGTGGCCGAGCATCACGAGGCAACCGATCTCCAGGCAGCTTGGCTCTCCTTGGGGCTCTCAGGGACTCCCTCTGTGCAGGGTCTCCTAACCCACCTGACGAGGTTTCTGAGGTAACACGCTGCTGCAACCTCAATAACGACCACAGTGACCATGACAGCCTTTGCCAAAGTGCTTGTGATGATTTCCACCCACTTCTTGACTCAAGTGACTCCGGTGGTGGTGGACTAGATGGCTGTACATGCTCTGACACCCCAGTATGCAGTGTCTCTGCCTCCGTTTCTACCTGTGGTCCCGACTGCTCCTGTTCCTGCTGTGCCTCCTGCCCCAGTTGCCCTGGTTGCTCCTGTTGCCACTCCTACTATTCTTGATGCTCCTGTCACCTGGGCCGCTCCTGCTGCTCCCTCTTGGATGGGGGACCTTACCACCACCCTGAAATGATGTCGAAGAGGAGATAGAAGAAGAGGTCCCGTAAAGTGTTGTCATCTTTTTCAGCTTCATCTTCGACTTTGTCGTCTGCTACCTCCTCCCCTTCTACTTCCAAGGCTTGTCAGCCGAAGAAGAAGGCTGCCTCTCCCGTCTAAGAAGTCCCAGCCTGGGACTTCTAAGGGCCTGCCTCCCTCCACAGGGAAGGCAGAGGGTCTGTGGAGGGAGGCAGAGGGATCTCTTGCTGGCACTTCCCGGCCCTCGGGCTCAAGATCCGGTTCGCGTATCCCACTGGGGTCTCGCACCTCAGGAGCCTCGGATGAGCGGGTCTCCCAGGCCCGCGCTCCCGATACCGGTCCGAAGAAGTCCGCTTCTAAGACTGGTACTGTGCCTGTGTCTTCCCAAGTTTCTTCAGACGCTCGAGAGGAGACTGCTCCCATTGATTGTTCTGTACGAGATTCAGGAGTATCAGGTGCTTGGCCAAGCTGAGTCGCACCAAGTGCTCGGGATTCCGTGGAATCTTGGGCACCCAAAACCAGCACTGGCAAGTCCCCGGTCTGGTTTAGGCACAGGGTAAGAGAAAGTGCTGAAACATGCAGGTGTTTCGGCACTTCCTGCCAGCACCACTGCGTGCTCGGTCAGGTTCCGAACCCGGTGTTTCACATCCGAGGATTTGAGCACGCAGAGATGCAGAGAGGAGGTCCCCTGTACATTCTTCTTCTTGAGGTTTCGGCCTTGAAGAAGACAGGAGCATGTCGAGAGGACGGTGCAAGTTCACGTCAGGCAGCTTCTGAGCACTCGACTCCGACCATCCCCTGATCGCATTCACGTGATCGGCCCCGCTCGCTGGAAGGGGGTGCTCGGGTGAACAACTCTGCTCTCCTCGCTCCCTCAATATGGGACCACCTTGACATGGTGAGAGGGCTCTTGAACCTCAGGAATTTGTTCCCGTGTTTGAGTCAAGGAGTCTCATATATGATTATATATTTGTTTAGATTAATTTTTGTGGAATTTTCCACTTTTGCTAAAATTTATTGGACCTGTTAAATAGGAAATGATATCATAGCTGGGATTGGGTTTATATCCGAAGCTAAATAGTGGGAAATGTGGTAGGACCATCAACTGCCCGATAATATTTGGACCTGAGAGTTATCAGATTGGTAGCTCAAAGGCAGAAATATTTCAGATTGATAGCTCAAAGGCAGAAATATTCTTTACGGCTGGACCATGGATTCCCAGGGGGTCTGGTTCTGGGGATAGGACTCATGCCATTCTATCCGGTTTGCCCATAACATGATTAGGGTGGGGATGATTGTATTCTTGTAATACTCTCAGTCCTAGCAAGCGGGTTTGGCTTACACTTGAGCCACTCTAATCATGTTGTGCCATCCCCTGTGGGGTAGGGCAGGGAGCGGCCATTTGGGACTCAGTTCTCACTTGTGCCATTGGTGGAAGAATAAACTCCATGAAAGGCTGGTGATATCTTTTTAAGGTTTTCAAATTTTTTTTTTCTCCAATCTTTATAAATAGTGACCATAAGGATTTAAATACTCCTGGTCCCTTTGATGGTACAGTCTCAGCACAGTTGACGACCGCTGGAATCTCCTCTGTCAACCTTTGTTTGGAAAAATCCAAGAAACATCTGGAGGGCTATGCTCCAGTGCAGAAAAAACCCTAAAGAAGTAAATATCGTCTTGACCCAACCTTGACTCACTTTGACTCCTCTTTGGAAGTGGAAGTTGGTCAAGATTCCTAACCATGAAAGCTGACCAAAATATTTCAGCCTTAAAATTAGAAAATTATCTATTAAGTCGGCATCCAATGGCAGAAATGTCATTCAGACAAATAAAGAAGACTTGGTTTATAGAAGCCACAACAAAAAGTCAGTCCAAAGACTATTTGTCTTTGAAAAATATAGATAACATTAATGTAAAAGTGGAAAAACACGATACTATGAACAGCATTCAGGGTACCATTGTACTTCCTGAAAAGACAATGAACTAATCGAAAAGAAAATGCTATTAGACTCTCTCAAAAAGAGATACCCCAAGGTCCAGGATTGTGAGGTGTATGTTGTACCAAGTAAAAAAAAAGCTATAAACAAATACTAAAAACAGCAAATATAAAATTTGAGGGTGAAGATCTACCTCAAAAAAATAAAAATTTTAGGCCAAAACAGAGAGTTAAGACCCTGTGTCCCAAAGCCACTGCAATGTCAAAATTGCAGTAAGTATGGGCACACAAAGAAAAATTGTAGAAATGAACCGGTATGCACTTATTGTGGATCTACTGAACCTACCATGCAATGGAAGTGCAATGAACCAAAGTGTATAAACTGTGGGCAGAATCATCATGCAAGATCCAAAGAATGCATGTATTATACATGTACAATACGGAATTTAAAATGTTACAAGAAAGAACAGAGATGTATATAAAACAGGCTAAATTAGAATTGAAAGTGAGAAGAATTCAAGATCCTGCCAAGAAACTTACGTATTCTTCGATAACAAAAGCCAGTAATGAAACAAACACATACAGATAGAAGTAATAAAACGCAGCTAAATAAATCTCGAGAAATTAATGCTTTACAGAAAAAAACTATGGTAAAGAATCAAGAAATGGGCACAAAGGCTATGGATAACATTTTATCAAATTCATTTGAAATGTTAATGCAAATAGGAGCACAAGAAGATACTACTGCAGAAGTAACGGAGGAAAGTTGTGAAGGACTGGAAATTAAAGATGAAAAGAGACCTTTAGAGAGAACACCACCGAAAACAAAAAAACCAACTATTATTAGAGCAACAACAGTTAAACCAAAGACAAAGGATGTGAAAAAAGAACAAAAACAAGCCAAGAATATACCTTTATCTCCTAAAATAATAATAAAACCTATGGATACAGACATCCAAACACTGAAGTTGAAGATAAGAATGAATATGTCAAGGGAGGAGAGATTACTCCATCACCAATAATTTGTACAAGAGCAAATGAAACGAGGAATGCACATGAAAACGTGTGTGTAATGATTGTTTTGTAGAATTGTGTAATAATAACAAAAACATAAGAAAAGATGGTTTAAAAAACATTATAAGAAATTTTATGAAATATAGAAAAAAAGAAACCACAGATTTGAGTACCCTTGAAGAAGGTTGCATGTGCATTGAGCACTTGGTATATTATAAAGAAAAATAAATGAATGTCATGAGTAAATTATTAGAAAATATTCAAGTTGATAATACAAAAAAAAAAAAGAAAGCAAAACTCGACCGCTATAACAAAATATTTTCAGTAGCTGTATTACACAGTGGCATGCAAATGGTCTACAGACCAGAATGTGAACCAATGATACATGTATTATGTTTACATGTCAACAAAACAATATCAACAATGGGTAAATATACCTTAGCATCAGCATCACGAGAGGAAGAAGGAATTCAGTTGTAGGCATATATGTACATAACAAAGTAGTTTATGACAAAGTACCTGTAAACATCACTGACTTGCAAATATCAAGTATTAAAATCTGAATAAAAAACGATATATAATTTATAATTTATACAACCAACCTGATAAAAATTATGACACTGACAAACTTAAAGAATTACTTAGCAATGCCAAGGTGATTTTAATGCACACAACCCAATACTGTATGGGACTGTAATTGTACAAACTCGAATAGAACAGGGAGTAAAATAGAAGAGTTTGTGGATTCAAACGACATGTGCTGTATAAATGATGACGAAATTAGCGCACATTTTTCAAAAACACATGGAACATTTTCCTCAGTAGACTTAACTCTATGTACAGCAAGTATAGTTGACAGATTAGACTGGAGTACAGTTGATGACTTGCACACCAGTGATCATTTCCCAATATTATTAATTTTCTTATTACACAATAACCCTGCAAAACATGTCCCTCACTATAGCATTTATAAAGCAGATTGGAAGTGATATGAATTCCTTACTAGAAATGTCCCACCATTTGAGTATTTAAAAGTCCATAATGACACTAATAAATTTCTTGTTGATTCCATTAAAAATGTTGCTGATAAAGCAATACCAAACTCAAAACCCCATCCAACAAAACACAAAGTTCCATGGTGGTCCGATCAGCTAACAGAATTTATGAATACAGTATAAAACACTCGACAGGGAGACGATTAGATAATTTGAATGGAAAGTTCAGTAAAATAAATAAAACATTACCAATATTAGAAGGAACATTACAAAAAATTACTATATTGTTACTAGAAATTGATACTTTAAAACCTCGATACAACAGAATACTATCTACAAAATTTAAAAAGGAAGTAATTCAAGGAAATATCATTTCATGGAGGAAATACATATCTCTCTAATAATACTCCCATAAAAAATATGGGAAAATTCAGGAAAATAAATGGCACCCATGTTAAACCACCTAGACATGCTGTATTAAAAGATGGGAAAAGAACACGTGATCCAAAAGAAATAAGTATTATAATAGGAGAAACTTTAGCTATGTATGAAGTGATAAAAATTTAGATGAACACTTCCCCACAAAGAAAAATATAGAATTTTTGATAAATTGCAGTTTTCAGGTGAGAATTGATGATGTTCTGTGTTGACCATTTCCACTTGAAAGGGGTGTTCCACAGGGAAGCATTCTTAGTGGCACACAGTTTACTTTAGCAATTAATGAGTCAGTAATAACCTACCTAAGCAATTAATGATATCAGTAATAACTTACCTATTGGCATTAAAAGGAACCTGTATATGAATGATTTTGCCATATATTATTCAGCATCTCGAATAAAACATGCAGAATGAATCATTAATAAAAGCATAGTAAAATAGATAAATGGGCCTCATCTGTAGGCTTTAAATTTTCCATAGATAAAACTCAAGCAATCATGTTTTATAAAAATAAAAAGTGGGAAAAAATAAATAGATTTAAAAATCAGAAACCATAGTATACCAATTGGCCAAGCTGCAAAATTTTTGGGATTAGTATTCAATACTCGCATGAACCGGAAAGACCACTTAACATAAATAAAATCAAAATGTAAGAGAGCATTAAATCTAATTAGAAAACTATCGAACACTACTTGGGGAGCCAATAGACATACCCTTATTGCACTGTATAAAGCAACGGTTCTGTCTATCATTGATTATGGAAGCGAAGTATATGGCTCGGCATCTGACACAGCGCTGAAAATGTTAGACCCTGTTCACAATGAAGGCCTTAGAATATGTTCAGGAGCCTTTTGATCATCACCAAAATCATCTTTACAAGTTCAATGCGGTGAACTACCTCTGTCTCTCCATAGAGAGCTAGTAACAATGAAAAGTGCTCTAAGAATTAAGACAAGTGATTCTCCAACAAAAAAATTACTTGAATTAAGAGATTTATTTATAAATAACCTTCCACCACCTTTCCCAATTAGAGCTAGAAGATTGTTTGAGTCGCTGAATATAATTATAATTCTTCTTCTTCTTCTTTGTCTTCAGCCTTTACCCATCTCTATATGGGGTCGCTGTTCCATGTAAGCCATCTCCATCTTCTTCTATCTTGCATATCCTGTTCTCTTAACCCTTTTTCCTGCATGTCATTTGCTACATTACCTTTCCATCTGAATCTTGGCCTTCCCCTCCTCCTCCCAACCACCTCCATGTCCATGACCTTTCTACACACATGATCCTCCTCTCTCTCCATGACATGCCCAAACCACTGCAATCTTCTTTGCTGAATTTTTGACACTTCTACCACTTTGACTGTCCCTCCAATATAATCGTTTCTGATCCTATCCTTTCTCGTGACTCCACACATCCATCTCAACATCCTCATCTCTGCCACTTCCAACTTCCTTTCTTGAGCCTTCTTTATTGACCACGTCTCAGTCCCATACACCATTGCTGGTCTAACTACACTTCTATAAAAGCTTCCTTTTACTCTTGCACTAATCCTCCTCCAGTTCATCCAAACACACTGTATCCTGTGGTTTACTTATGAGTCCATGCCACCATCATCCATCACACAGGACCCAAGGTACTTGAAAGTGGTAACCCTCTTGATGTCGTCTAAACGTAATTTAACCGCACCGTTTTCCTTTCCCTCCCATCCACAGATATTCTGTCTTAGCTCTGCTTATCCTTAAACCTTGATTTTCAAGTGCTTGTCTCCACAACTGTAGTTTTATCTCCATCCCTTCCCTAGTCAGGTCTACCAAAACAGCATCATCAGCAAACATCACACGCCATGGGACTTCTATGAAATCTGATGTAATAACATCCATCACAAGGTCAAAGATGTAGGGACTAAGAGTTGAACCTTGATGTAAACCAACTCTTACACTAAACTTTTCTGTTGTTCCCACAGTGCTCCTTAACAGTAAAATCACCTCCTCCCTGGACAATGAATAAAATGAGAGTTTGTACACACCTGAAATATTTATCAAAAAGTTACCCATATACACCAGAATACCATATACAACATACAGTAGAGTAGCCTATATAAGCCGAAAAGGTCCACATTACGCAATATATACAGATGGATCTAAATCAGAGCATGGAGTGGGATATGCTGCAGTGTCCCAAGACAAAAATTATCAGTTCTCTCCTAATAATGCTTCAGTATTCACAGCAGAATTGTGTGGAATTGCATCAGCTATAAAAATAATTAAAGAAGCATCATTCAATAATTTTGTGATTTTTAGTGACAACAAATTAAATTATGTCTCCATAACTTATATAATAATGGGAAAAATGTAGAAATGTGTTGGATTCCTGCCCATGTGGGGATCAAAGGAAATGAAGAGGCAGCAAAAGAAGCAACCCACATGACAAGACCAAATGTGAATATCCCTGTTACTGATTATGTAACACACATAAAGGCGGGTATCATAAATAAATTGCAATATATATGGGGTAAGAACCTGAAAATAATAAATTAAAACAAATAAAACCTAATGTTAAAAATTGTAGTTTTCATATCAGAGAGAGAAACATGGACAAATAATTCTAACACGGCTCAGAATAGGCCATACTTGTGTGACACATGGACACTTAATGAGCAGCCCACGTGGCCTGGCTCCCGAGCGCTCGGAGTGCAAGGTGATAACACCGGTCAGACATGTATTATGTGAATGTCCAAAGTATGACCAACAGCGACTGTCAACTTTTGGAAGTAAATTAACGAAGGAAATTTTGTCAGAACCTTTCACATTTTCAGTCCTTCCGATTTTGATGTTCATGAGGACCTGTGATTTAATTAATAAAATACAAAAATAAGTAATAAAAGCACGAAAACCCTTACAGCATTTGTCGAATTGAAAAAAAAAATTTTTTAATATTACTTAACTTATTCTGAATTTTGATATAACTTTTTAGTGTGAAGGTAAGGAAGCATGAGTAAATGTATTTATTGTATGTATGTGATCCAGTATGAGTGCATGTGCCTATGTGCAGTTTTTAATTTTTTTTAATTCATTCATCATCATAATGACCGCAAGTTGGTGACCGCCAACGGCCTACCCCTCCGGCTGGTTCTTCTGGCAGGACAGGTAGGATTGCATGATCCCCCTCACTTGTCCCCTCAACCTCATGGGTTTTATTGGGAGGCATGAGTCAGACAGGAGGGACTCCAACGAGTTTGCTTCTCCTCGGAGTTCAGCTACAAGGGCTTACGCCCTGGGTTCAGTTCTCAGATTGGCTCTGCCGTATGCTTTAGTAGTCGGGGAGGGATCTCAGGGGTCTGCTGAGGTTCTCCCTCTTGCAGGGAGAGTTGCTCGGGAGGACCGCACCCTGGAAGGACTCAAGGGTCCTCTTCCTCAGGATGCGGACACCCCCGAGTTACAGAGGACCTTTGCAGAGATCATCATGCTGATTCGTCAGCACAATGATCTCGGGAAAGGGCCACGGCCTCTGTGGACTGACCTTCGGGCCTCAAATCCTTTTTAGGTCCCAAGAAGGAACCCAAGGCTTCAGTTGGGCTGCTGTGGTCTGCACTTGCGGAGGGGGTACTCGACCAGGTGAATAACCTTGTCTCTGGGCAAGAACTTTCTCAGCCCCTAAGAAGACCCAGGCTTTGAAGGGCGCTCGTGGGAACACCCAGCCTCCTTCTTCTCTGCCAAGAAAGGCATGCAGTCGTGTCCCTTTCAACCCTCTTTCCAGTCGGGAAAAGTGGGTAAAGGTAAGAAGAAGAAGGGAGGATGCTGGGGGTGGCGTTCCCCTCCAGCTGCTGCCATTGGTGGGGGGTTGCCTGTTGAGCCATTGGGCAACATGGCAGTGACATGGAGCCGAGACCTGAGCAACGGATGTCCTTTGGGAGGGATATCTACTTTCCTTTGAGTCTCGGCCACCTCTCCAACAACCCGGTCCGTCTCCTCACCTATGTTCCCAGCTCACCAAAGGATCTTGCACTCAAGGAGGAGGTGCAAGGGATGCTGAAGAAGAGTGCTAAAGAAGTCGTGTCGGATCGGTCCCCAGGCTTTTACAGCTGCATCTTTCTCGTAGAGAAACCCTCAGGGGTTGGAGACCAGTCATAGATCGTTCGCCAGACTCAGTCCACAATGGAAACAGCACGCTCAGTGCTCGCCTCCATCAGGGAGAACATCTTCGTGCTTACGATGGACCAGAAGGATGGGTATTTTCAAATACCCATCCATCCGTCCTCGCACAGGTACCTTTGCTCTGTTCTCAGGGAAGTTGTATTCCAGTTCAGGGTGCTCTGTTTCGGGCTCTCAACCACTCCCCAGGTGTTCACGCGAGTTTTCACCCTTGTGTCAGCTTGGGCTCATTCACACGGGATGGATACGTCTTTTGAGGTATCTCAGCGACTGGCTCGTCCTGGCGAGCTCCTGCTCATAGTTGCTACAGGACAGCGATCGGCTTCTTGAGTTCTGCTACAGCCTAGCGGTCTTAGTAAATCTCAAGAAGTCCGATCTCATCCCCAAGCAGAGGATAAAGTACCTGGGCATACTGATAGATACAGTAACAGCAAGAGTCTTTCCCTCGTACTCTCATATTAGCAGGTTCAGGAAGGCAGCGTAGCTGTTCCTGTCTTGACAGGAGCAGCCAGCTTGGCAGTAGCAAGTTGTCATCGGTCATCTGTTGTCATTGGGGAAGCTGGTCCCTCATAGGCGGCTTCACCTTCGTTCTCTCCAGTGGAAAATGAAGGAGTACTGGTCCCAGTCTCGAGATCCTCAGTTCTTTCCCATTCCTCTTTCGGAGGAAGTGAGACAGGATTTGGACTGGTGGATGGACGACAGGAACCTCTTGATAGGAGTATCCCTGTGTAGTCCCCCTCCCGACATGCTTCTGTTTTCAGATGCATCGACCGAGGGATGGGGAGCACACCTGGAGGAGTTGCTGACTTCGGGAGTGTGGAACCGAGACAACAAGCTCCTTCACGTCAACATCCTGGAACTCCAGGCAGCCTTCCTAGTCCTCCAAGAGTTTCAGGATCAAGTGATGGGACACTCAGTGTTGTTGATGAGTGACAACACCACAGTAGTGGCATATGTCAACAAGCAGAGGGAGGGGTCTTGTTCCCTCCCGCTGTATCAGTTGATATTGCAGGTGCATGAGTGGGCAGTAGCTCACTCAGTAGAGCTGTCAGCCAGGTACATTCCAGGCAAGAGGAATGTAGTGGCGGACAAGCTCAGCTGCCAGAATCAAGTGATAGAGACAGTGGTCACTTCACTCAGACATCACAGAGAGGTTGTTCAAGCTGTGGGGGCTTCCAGCCATCAATCTGTTCACCACCTGGCAGAACAGAAAACTTGCAGTCTTCTGCACCATCATGCCAGACCCATGGGCCGCTGCGGCAGACGTGTTCCAACACCCGTGGGACAACCTCAAGACCGTCTTTCTGCTTGCCCTGGCATTGGCGAAGAGAGTAGGCGAACTTCAAGGCGAACGAGATTATTTTAATAGGGCTCTCTCGCCCAACTCTCTCTCTCTCTCTCTCTCTCTCTCTCTCTCTCTCTCTCTCTCTCTCTCTCTCTCTCTCTCTCTCTCTCTCTATCCCAATTATATATACAGTATAAAGGACTTTCCTTCGATTTTAACACTTGCGGGGATGGGGATCAGTTGCGCTCTACTTCATCCCGGAATTTGTTGTGGAGACTCAGAACCCATCGGTCCCTGACACCAGGTTTGAGTCCTTCACGATCCCCACCCTAGAGGACTTTGTTGATAATGATCCAGATGAGATGCTGCTTTATCCTGATAGAGTGCTGCTGTGCTATCTGAAGAGAACTTGACATCACTGGCCTGAGTGTTGATAACTCTTCGTTAGTACTGGCTTGTCCAAGAAAGAAGTTTTCAAGAAAACAATTTCTTTTGGCTTCGTGAGATGACCAGGAGAGCGTACTGTACTCTACAGCTGGTGAAAACGACACTGGTACCTTCCGCCCAAGAACTCATGAAGTCAGGGGCATTGGTCCAACCCTCACATTCCAGAAGAATCTGTTGGTTCCTCAGGTACTGAAAGTAGGGGTGTGGTCCCACCAGACCACCTTCACATCATTCTACCTTTGGGACTTTGCCCACAAGTCCTTGGGCACTTTTCCTTGGGACCTACCAGGCTCCTCTAAGAGGACAGGTAGCATCTCGCCCAAGGTGTTCGGTTATGGAAGCAAGAGTGATTGGGTGAGTGACTGGCCTCTCCTCCTCCTTCCTTGTCATCTTTCTTTCTCTTCCTTCGGGCAGAGAGTGGGATTCGAGCCAACAAATGCTGGAACTGGCAGCTGATGCACGTAGTCTTTGCTTCGAGCATCCGTTCTATTTTCCCATCTTAGATTTATAGAAGCAAACCTGCTCCTTCCTCTAGCAAGGGGAGGAAGGAGACCCTGACAATGAGACAGACC
The DNA here is from genome assembly GCF_040412425.1 of Macrobrachium rosenbergii. Taxonomy (NCBI): domain Eukaryota; kingdom Metazoa; phylum Arthropoda; class Malacostraca; order Decapoda; family Palaemonidae; genus Macrobrachium; species Macrobrachium rosenbergii. The sequence continues at coordinate 34,510,093 of NC_089747.1, forward strand.
TAATGCTCATATTTACCTTACCGTCACCGACTTTTTAGATTCATCCTAGCCTATTTTCGCATGAAGTTATGTTTCCCCCACTTACTTGAAAAGGCCCAGAAGTCTGACAATTGATCATGCAGTTCTCATACTCCCATCAGTATGTCAGAGGCACAGTACTTTTCCTAGCTCTGTCGACCAGGAAGAGAAGCCCAGGTGCAGCGAACTCCAGTCAGTTCAGAGACCGATTCAGATTCCTCCCTCCAACAAGTGAGTCTTCCTAATGTAAAGGACCGAGGGTTTGTATAACGTGGGAACAAATCACAAATTTCTAAAGTAATTTGTATTTTTATATAAGTAACTTACCAAGTACAGTAATTACATTGCTATGAGTTTCACTCGCTCGGCAGCTAAAATGTTAAAATTCGCAGGTTGCGCTATTTTGTTTTGGATAGGTGATATGCCCCGCCCACTTTCAAGGAAAGAGGGGAATAACTTAGCAAAAGAACTTCAATTTGTTTCTGCTGGCTGATGGCTGTACACCAGTTATTAGCATCAGCTTTATTTTGTAATTTGTTATTTTTGTGATTATCCTTTTCGTCAATTTGGGAAGTATTCTTCTATATACAGTAAACCCCCCATATTCGCGGGGGGTGTGTGTACCACACACCCCCCGCGAATAGCTAAAACCAGTGAATACTTAGAACCCTTCTAAAAACATTTAGAACTGCCTCTTTTGTAGTTCAAACACATACAAAACAAACTAAAAATGCTTATACAGGTATTATCCTGCTTACAATTGGGTTAGGTTCCAAAAAAAAAAAATCCATCGTTTGTTGGAAAAAACGTAAGACATACCAAAACATATCTCGAACATAGCCCAGCCTACACTAGGGGTATTCGGTACCATGTATACATATATGGTAGCCTAGCCTATGCTATAAAATATACTCTTTACTTACACAGCATAGTAATTATTAATATCAGCCAATTTTGGAGGTTCATGCAGTGACTTATGATAATTCAGTACAAAGAGAAATTGAATAACAAACAAGAATTAGCTTAGCCTACACTATGGTATATTGTATACGTACACGGTAACATTGCCTACATTATACTCTATATTCACATATCTTATTATACATACGTCAACATAACAAATATGCATGTTTTCTATGGATCTTTTAAAATGTTATGCCTTAATTCACTGTATCCAATAATAATGTATATATTCTTATATTGCTTTTGTATTATAAATTGTGATCATAGCGATCAATGTTTTGGTTTGGAAATGTTTATGCGGTGTTTATTTCACTGCATTTAACTCAGTTCAGAGCACTTTTCTTTTCTTGCTTCTAGTTAGCGTAAATGAATCTGTAGAATCTAGATACTTTATTTATAAGGGGCAAGGTTATTTTTCGTTATTCTAAGTGTTTTTAATTCAAAATATAACTACAATGCGTCTTGCTGAGAGTTTAGAACCTGTCACTAACATTCAACCCATTGATTGTAACATTCCTTCTTCTCCTGCCCTTGCTTTATCCCCCACCTTAGTCGTCCTAATAATTCTCCATCGGCTTCTATTCCTGGTTCCTATGCTTCTGATCCCGATACCATAGCCAACCTCGAGAGTAAGTTCGATTGCAAGTTCGATCTCATAGTAAATACTGTGTCTAAGTTGGGTGAATTGTTTAAAGTCCTTATGGATGAAGTGCAGAGTAATAAACAAGTGCCAGTGTCAGTTTCATTGCCAGTGGAGGAGGTGGCTGTCCTTTCCCACTGACACTCTCAGATGAAGGTCACTGTCACACTCCCCTGAACCTGGGAGTAGACACACGGGGGGGTTCAAAGGAGGTTAGCTGGGTTTGCCAACAGGCAACACCCCCATCCAATTCAGTGCATCGTGGTTCTGACAGCCATTGGAAAGGCATCACAGTGATTGCCCATCAGTTATTTTCTGACTCCAATAGTGACTCTAGTGCCAATAAGAGACATTTTTGGCACTTCCCGAGTGAATCTCATCCCTTGAAGAGATATCATGGTAGGGTGACCTCCCCTTTTCTCCAAAGCGTGCTAGAGGCTGTTCCGCTAGCCCACAACCAGGTTGCAGTATGTTGCTCAGCCCCGTTCACCCTTCGCCCAAGCATTCACATGCTGAACTTCATCACTTGGCTCCTGAGTGCTCTTCTGAGAAACACTCTTCTTCTTCCGGACGCCCACATTAGCATCCAGAGTGTTTGCCAGAATGCCTCCTGGTCTTCGAGCGCCTGTCTTGTACTCCGAAGCACCCATCTCGAACTCCAGAGCGCCCGCTTCGAGCCAGCTCAGTGCAAACTAAGTGCTCGTTGCCAGCCCGGCGCCCTGTGCCAACTGACCACCCGACTTCTACTGAATGCACACCTACTGTATGTCATTGTCTACAGCTCTTGGGCCTGAAGATGTACTGGGCCTACTGCATAAAGCTTCCCCTTCGCATAAGCCCTCTCAAGACCTTATGTTGTCTCCTGTTTCTTCAGTGGAGGAAGAAGTAGTACCGGACCCTCTTCCTACAGCGTATGCTTCCCTGATGAGACATTTTTTGGCAACCTTTCCCTCTCACTTCCAACCGGCTGCTCCAGTGTCGCCCGCTTCCATGTTTCTGATGAAAGACCAAGTAGATTCTATTTCATGCCTACCTCAGGTGGCTCTCTCTTTATCAGCAAGAAAGGCACTTAAAGAGATAGAGGATTGGTTGTCTATTAAGAGAGAACAAGGGGAGGCTGCTTTTGCCTTTCCTCAATCTAAAGAGATAGAGGATTGGTTGTCCATTTAGAGAGAACAAGGGAAGGCCGCTTTTGCCTTTCCTCCTGCTAGATTGACACCCAGGAGATATACTTCTTATTCAACTGGAGAATCTCCATCCTTGGGAGGTGCTGCCTCTTCCCAAGGTGACTTCTCAGGTTTGATAGACTCTGTTTGTCGCTCAGCTTTTTCTTCAGCTAAAGTTTTCTTCACTTCATCGGAGTTTGGCCACCTTGTGAAGCACTTGTTTAAAGTACTTGAAGTCTTCAGCTTTCTGGACTGGTTGATAGGAGCTTTCGCCAGGAAATAGATCAATAAAGTTTAGCTACTGACTTGGCAGCGGATTGGCTGGGCATGTTATCTTGTGTGGATAAGGCACTGAGGGATGGCTCCACTGAAGTACAGTAGTGGGTCTTTTTGCCACGGGAGTTTTGAAGAAGAGGGAGTCGTGGTGCTCCTTCACCAGGAGAAGAGTGACATCTGTTCAGAAGTCTGCGCTTTTATACCCTCCCTTAGATGAGCAATATTTGTTCTCTCAATCAGCAGTGAAGAAGATTGCCACTGATTTACAGAAAAAATTGACTCAAGACCTTTTTGCACAATCTTCAAAGTGCGCCAAGGATCTTTCTGCCTTTTCTGCCAAGTCTGTCTCTCCTAGCAGCAGCACCCCTTTCGTGGAGGCAGACAGGGTTTCTCGAGACCCTGCTCTAAGGTGCATTTCTCAACTAAGTCTGTCAAGAGGACTTCAGCCAAAACCTCTTCCAAAAAGTTATTCTATCCTTCATGCACCCGTGGGAGCCAGACTCTTCCTCTTCTGGAAGAGTTGGAGTGTATGAAGCACGGGGCCTTGGACAGTCAAAGTTCTCAAAGGGGGTTACTCAATCCCATTCTTAGAGTACCCTCCTCTCGTAAATTCGCCTATCTCATTGACGGCATACTCTGAGGGCTCCGAGAAGTTCGTAGCTCTCACGGAGGAAGTGTCATCCCTCCTAAGGAAAAGGACCATAGAGGTATTGGAGGATCGGATTCAAGAGAATTTTACAACTGCTTGTTTGTGGTCCCAAAGTCATTCGGGTGATGGAGACCTGTCCTCGACGTAAGAGCTTTGAACCTCTACATTCAGAAGACAAAGTTCAAAATGGAGACAAATCAATCAGTGTTATCATCCACCCAGCAGGGTGACTGGATGATAATACTTGACATGCGGGACGCATATTTCCACATTCCAACACATCCAAAGTCCAGGAAATACCTGAGATTTGTCTTCGGGGGCAGAGTCTTCCAGTTTCGGGCCTTTTGTTTCGGTCTCTCCACTGCCCCACAAGTATTCACGCGAGTCCTATCACCCCTCACGAGATGGCTTCATCTCCTAGGTATCAACATGTCTGTACCTAGACGACTGGCTCCTCTGCTCCCAGTCAGGAACAGTGCACAAAAGATCTGCAGACTACCCTTCTTCTTGCCGAGGAACTCAGACTTTTAATAAATCAAGAGAAGTCCCAACTAGCCCCAACTCAGGAGATTCTCTATTCAGGGATGAGGATCAACTCTGAGTTTTTGGGCTTTTCCCTTCCCAAAGAGGTTAGAGTCCTGCCTTCAATCAGTACAGGACCTCCTTTCGCTTCCAGTTTGCTCAGTGAATCTGCTGGGAACGCTCTCATCCATAGAACAGTTTGTGGAGCTAGGAAGACTTCATATGAGAACCCTTCAGTTCTTTCTAAGAGCAAGCTGGAACAAAAGACAGCAATCGGACACAATGGCATTCTCAGTTGCGAACGTGACAAGGGAGGATCTCTGGTGGTGGACGTCCAGGGAGAGACTTTTAGAAGGAATGTCTCTGCAGCTGCCGAGCTCTGACCTCTCCTTTTAAGTAGACGCATGAGACCAGGGTGGGGAGCTCTTCTGGACACTCAGGAAGCGTCTTGCATTTGGTCTCCGGAGCAAAGGAAGCTACATATAAACGCCAAGGAGTTATCTGCCATTCACCTTGGCCTGAAGCATTTTGTGAAAGCAGTAGCAAACAGAACCATAGTGGTATATTCCAACAACACCATGGCTCTCTCCTATATCAAGAATCAGGGTGGAACACACTCACTCTCCTTTTGTCAGACAGTGAAGGAGCTGCTAATTTGGGCAGACCAGAATCAGGTCAGAATTACCACCGGATTCATCCAGGGAAAGATGAATGTCTTGGCAGATGGATTAAGTTGACGAGGTCGGGTCCTCCTGAAAGATTGGACCCTGAACTCTAGTGTTTGCGACAGCCTCTGGAAGTTGTGGGGTAGGCCGACAGTGTACGTGTTCGCCACATCGAAGGATTACTGTCTTCCTCTGTTTTGTTTGCCAGTCCCGGATCCTCAGACATGGGCGATGGACACCATGCTGATAGACTGGTTGAACCTGGACCTCTATGCCTTTCCCCCATTCAACATGGTGAGGGGGGTGTTCTCAACAAGCTGAAAAGTTGCAGCAACTTATCAGTGACCCTGATAGCAGCCCTTTTGGCCTCTCAAAGAATGGTTCCCAGACCCTCTCAAGCTTCTTGTGTATTTCCCAAGGCTAGTGCCTCAAAGTCCACATCTTCTCAAACAGCCTCATCTTTGGAAGTTCCATCAAGGACTATCCGCTCTAGCTCTGACAGGCTTCAGACTATCCGGAGACTTGTCAGAGCAGAGGGCTTTTCAAAGCAAGCTGCGTAAGCTATTTCTTGATGCAGACGTAAGTCTACCTGCCGAGTCTACCAGGCCAAGTGGGCTATCTCCGCAGGTGGTGCAGCAAGAATAACATCTTGTCTGCTAAAACCACTGTAAGCTAAATAGCGGACTTTCTTCGCTTTCTTAGGGCCCCCAAGGGACTCTTTCCAATGACTGTTAGGAGCTGTAGTGTTATGCTGGGATCAGTCTTCAGGTATAAGGAGTGGACTTGGCCTCAAATAAAAACCTGATGGATTTGATAAAGTCTTTTGAGACTTCTAAACAGGTGAAGGACAACGGTGTGTTATGGAACCTGAATGTAGTTCTTAAATGGTTAACGGGTCCTGCTTTCGAGCCTCTCCATACCATTTCATTCAAGAATTTAACTAAGAAGAGTCTTTTTCTTGTAGTCTTGGCCACCGCCAAGAGAGTGAGCAAGTTGCAGGCTATAGACAAGCGCATCAGTTTTTCGAAGGGAGATGCTGTCTGCACCTTTGTACTTGGCTTCCTGGCTAAGAATGAGTCCCCATCTAATCCCTGGCCATGCTCATTCTCTGTTAAAAACCTCGTGGACATTCTAGGACCAGAGGAAGATGAAAGGGTCCTTCACCCAGTGAGGGCGCTGAGGTATTGCTTAGACAGGACGAAGAGAATCAGAGGCCCTGCCAGTAACCTCTGGTGTTCCAACAAAAACCCATTGAAATCTTTGTCTAAGAATGCTCTGTCATTTTTTCTTAGAAGTCTTATCATTGAAGCTCACTCACCTTTAAGGTGAGAGCGCCAAATATTAGAGCTGTTGCCACTTTATATGCCTTTAGGCATTGTATGTCGCTCTCGACTATCCTCCAGTTGACTTACTGGAAATGCAATTCCATTTTTGCCTCACACTATCTTAAGGAAATTGAAACGACATACGAAAATTGCAGTACCTTAGGTCTGTTATCGGTGGCTGGCTCAGTATTGGGGGAGGAACCATAGGAAGCAACCCTTCGTATCCGTAACTTCTTTGCCTTGAATTTTTTTGGGTGTTGAGTTCTTTTGGGGATCCTTGGGGTACTTGTACCTGGAGTGCCCACCAGTCTGTGGTATGATGGTTTTTAATTTATTGTTGTTGGTATGGGTAACTATTTTTATTGGTCTATTGTATTTTGGTACTGCGCCCAGGGCAAGGGCAGTTTTTTCTCTATTGCTTTATGGGTGTTCGGAAGGCTCCTTCACTCTGAGGCCCCCTCTCAAAAGTAGGGACTTATCAGGGCCATTCTGCTAAGTCACTACAGGTCAGGATGAGCACAGACCAAGGCAGTAGTCATCTACTGCAGCTGTCTTACCAGGTAAGGTTACAACAAGCATTTTATCAATGCTAACAGATTTTTATATTGCAAATTCATCCTCATATCTGATTGTTTTTGAAACAAAATATGTCCATGTATCCCACCACCTATCAATGTGGAATTCAGCTATGTAATTACCTGGTAAGTTACATATATGAAAATGGTATTTTCATAATAAAATCAAGTTTCATTTATACTTGCCAAGTAATTACAAGATCAGAGCCCTCCCTCCTCCCCTCTGATGGACGTTAAGCACAAAAGACGTAATATCACTGTTACTTTGTACCTATTGTTCCCCGATAGAGGGCAGGGTAGTTATCTACACTATAAACAAATGAATCGCTACTGCGAACTTCAAATTTTTAACTGCCGCGCGAGTAGAAAAGCATAGCTGTGTAATTACTTGGTAAGAGTATATATGAAACTTAATTTTATTATGCAAATACCATTTTTAGCTGCCGAGCGAGTGAAACTAATAGCAATGTAATTACTTGGTAAGCATATATAAAACTTTATTTTATCATAAAAATGTTTTTCTTAACTTTACAGACCTGCGGTCCTTTACATTACATTTCATGCCCACCTCATGCCACCCTCAATCTGATACCTAGGCCAAAAGGCAAATTGGAATGTTTACATCCGGGCAGGCAGGACTCCCGCCTACTGGACAGTAATTAACTGCATAACCACCTTGTTCAAAAGTTAAACGGCCATTTCCAGCTTTGCTGAAAGTAATTCGTTATGTAAAGGACCTCAGGTTGTATATTTAGGAAAAACACAAATTACTTGAAAATTTCAATATGTAACTTACCAAGTAATTACGCAACCTGTGTTTCTAACTCATGCAGCAGCTAAAAATTTGAAATTCTCAGTAACATCCATTGTTTTAGTGTAGGTGACTAGGTCCTGCCCACTATCGGGGGAGGAAGGGTACAACACCACTGAGTAGAGTCAGCCCATTGCTGCCGGTTAATGACTGTAGTTTAGTTGTCACAGCAGAATTGTTTCGAGACTGGTCACCAGATGGTTGCTCATTGTCCCCTTTTGGTGACGTATAACGAACTTTTGGTAGCATTTAAGCTATTTTCATATAGCCTAGGATTCATTAGACTCAGTATTTGCGAATTACTTCCTGATTTTGACTTTTCACAACAATGTCTGACACTAGCTCTTCTAGTATTAGGTTTTGTAGCAAAGGCTGCAAAACTAGACTTACGAAAGTGCCTCATGACTCCCACACAATCTGTACTAATTGTAGGGGACAAACTTACTCTATTGATTTGACGTGCATCGAGTGTAGGGACTGGGATTAAGGTAGGTGGAAAACTTTAAAGTCTCACTTAGATAAGTTAGAACAAAACAGGAAGAGGAAAGCGGCTCTTAGAGCTGAGGCTAGGAATGTAGCTAATGTAGAATGTTCTCCTAAGTCAGCAATTACCAGTTTACCTGTTCTGTCTCTCTCTCCTACTCCTGTTTCCCCTTTAACCAGTCCTCTACCTTTCCAACCTACTCCTTCACCCGGCACCCATGCTTCTGAGCCTAACATCATTGCTAGCCTAGAACCCCGTGTTATGAAGCTTGGGCTCATTGTTTTGACTATGGAACAGTTAAGTCCATTGGTTAAAGTGCTTATGGGTCAAGCCAGTGTTAAAAGTGCAAGTGTCAGTGAAGTGTTAGTGGAGGAGGTGTCTACTCATCCTGTCGGTGCTCCTAGACCAAGGTCATTGCCAGGTTCCCATGCACCAGGGAAAAGGTATACTGGTAGTCCATGGGAGGTCAGTGGGATTTGCCCACTGCTAGGAGCCCCCTTAATCAAGCCTGTTGAACGGTCCCAGGATTCGGTGGACAGCCACTGGAAAGGCGTCCGTAAGGAAGTGCACAGCCTTTCTTCTAGTTCTTCGGACTCCAGTTCGGACAAGAGGCGCCGAGGGTGCTTTTATGAGATCTGTTGTCCTCTCAAGCGGCGTGTAGCAGTTACCGGCTGCGCTTTCCCACTTCCTTGCGAGTGTGCAAAGGATATTGAGCGCAGCCCTTGGCCTTCACCCCATCGACAGTATTTGCCACCCAAGAGCCCGTCCCTCTCATGGAAGCACCCATCTTCATCTGATAAGCATCCAACAGAATTGCAGGATTTAGCTGCTCTCAAGCACCCGGTGCCCATCGACTGCCCAGCACCAAGTGACTGCTCAGCGACCACCGAGCACCCGGCGCCAACTTTTACTCACCTGGCTCAAACTCCTGTTCATCTGGTTCCAAACTCAAATCTTTCAGCATTGCTCCCCGAGTGCCCAACCAAGCATCCGGCGCCCTCTCTACCATTGATTCCTTCATCCACTATCGGCCCTGTACAGCATACTTTGCTGACAGATCCTATTCGGTGCCGTTTGGACAAAATTATGACCCTCTTGTAGAAAAATCAAGCAGTATCACAAGATCCTCAAGATTCAGAGGAAGAGGTATTAGACCAGCCTCCCCCTTCCACTCCCTTCTCCAACCTCCTTAGGTATTTTATGGTCACCTTTCCATCCTTTTTCTCACCTGCAACCCCGGCTTCCCCTGCCTCCACCTTCTACTGGGTGTTTCGAAATTAGAGCCCCCCCTCCACAGAACAAATGGAAAGTTATGGAGTTTTCTGCTATAGCCTATCTCCAAGTACATTATTTTAAGTCTCTAGTAACCCTTAATTGCCGACTGGACGTATTGTACGTGGACTAAAATTGGCTGTCGGGTGCCAAGTGGACGTACGGTACGTTGACTACAAAAAGTTTTTTTAAATATTCACAGAAAAATAGTTATAGGCCTAGTTTGCGAAAGATTTTAAATCACTCGCCTTGAGGGATGCTGGGAGTTCAGGGATCACGCTGTTGTTTTGTTTACAAGCGTGATCCAGCTGCGCATGCGCGAATTTCTTTCTTCTCCCACTAGAAAGCATCAGCGATGCATCTCAGAAATTCTTTCGTCACTTTGTGGTAATTTTTGCACCGTTTTATATTAGCAATTACATAAAGTTTTATATATGAAAATGTGCACAATTTCATGTAGAATACAAAACAAAACAACAGTTGGTTGTAGCTTTTATAAGTTTTGAAATATTTTCATATAAATCACGATAAGTGCCAAAATTTCAACCTTCGGTCAACTTTGGCTCGACCGAAATGGTCGAAAAACGCAATTGTAAGCTAAAACTCTTACATTCTAGTGATACTCAATCATTTACCTTCATTTTGCAACAAATTGGAAGTCTCTAGAACAATATTTCGATTTATGGTGAATTTTTAAAAAAACTTTTTCTTTACGTCCGCGCCCGGTAACTCGGTCGAAAATCTCAGAAATTCTTTCGTCACCTTGTTGTAATGTTTGCACCATTTTATATTATCTGTTACATAAAGTTTTATATATGAAAATGTGCGCAATTTCACGTAAAATACAACAAAAAACAACGTATGGTTGTAGCTTTTATCAGTTTTGAAATATTTTCATATAAATCACGATAAGTGCCAAAATTTCAACCTGTGGTCAACTTTAACTGGACCGAAATGGTAGAAAAACGCAATTGTAAGCTAAAACTCTTACTTTCTAGTAATATTCAATCATTTACCTTCATTTTGCAACATATTGGAAGTCTCTAGCACAATATTTCGATTTATGGTGAATTTTTTAAAAACTTTCCTTTCGTCCACGCCCGGTAACTCGGCCGAAAATCTCAGAAATTCTTTCGTCACTTTGTCATAATGTTTGCACCGTTTTATATTGGCCGTTACATAAAGTTTTATATATGAAAAATGTGCAATTTCATGTAGAATACAAAAAAATAGTAACTCATGGTTGTAACTTTTATCAGTTTTGAAATATTTTCATATAAATCACGATGTGCCAAAATTGCAACCTTTGGTCAACTTTGACTCGACCAAAATGGTAAAAAAACGCAATTGTACGCTAAAACTCGTACATTCTAGTAATATTCAATCATTTATCTTCATTTTGCAACAAATGGGAAGTCTCTAGCACAGTATTTCGATTTATGGTGAATTTTTTAAAAAAACTTTTTCCTTACCTATGTGCGCAGTAACTCGGCTGAAAATCTCAGAATTTCTTTAGTCACCTTGTTGTAATTTTCGTGCTGATTTCTATTAGGCGTTACATAAAATGTTATACTGTACATGAAAATGTGTGCAATTTCATGTAAAATACAACAAAAAACAACACATGGTTGTAGCTTTTATTAGTTTTGAAATATTTTCATATAAATCACGATAAGTGCCAAAATTTCAACCTTTGGTCAACTTTGACTTGACTGAAATGGTCGAAAAACGCAGTTGTAAGCTAAAACTCTTACTCTCTAGTAACATTCAATCATTACCTTCATTTTGCAATATATTGGAAGTCTCTAGCACAATATTTTGATTTATGGTGAATTTTTTAAAAAAACTTTTTCCTTACGTCTGCACCCGGTAACTCGGCCGAAAATCTCAGAAATTCTTTAGTCACTTTGTCGTAATTTTTGCACCATTTTCTATTAGGCATTACATAAAGTGTTATACATGGAAATGTGTGCAATTTTATGTAGAATACAACAAAAAATAACTCATGGTTGTAACTTTTATCAGTTTTGAAATATTTTCATATAAATCACGATAAATAGAAAAAATTCACCCTTCAGTCAAAGTTAACTCTACCGAAATGGTCAAAAACTGCAATTGTAAGCTACAACACTTACAATATTCAATCAATTACCTTCATTTTGCAACAAACGGGAAGTCTCTAGCACAATATTTCGATTTATGGTGAATTTTTGAAAAAAACGTTTTTTTACGTCCGCACGTTACGAATTCATTCATCATTTTGTGATAATATTTTCTCTGTGTTGCTTTGATTGTTTTACAATTTGTTATATACCAAAATCATCGCAATTTAGTGCACAATACAACGAAAAAAAAAATAACTCATTAGCTTTAACCGTTTTGCTCACAGCACGATTTGTACACTATTATATATGAAATTTTTTTTTGCGCTGTCATATATTTCAGTATTTATATATGATAATATTTTTTTTTCATATCTGATGGTTGCATACTAAACTTGAGGCAATGACAAAAAAGAAGCCAAAAATGAACTGTTAATCTTAAAAACTAAGCGTGATGTGATTTTTTGAAAAAAACTTTTTTTCCGCTTCGGCGCTAACTCCCGAACGCCGCCGGCATATGGCAGACACTTTTGTAAATAGAGGCTTGGCGTTTCAGGGTTAAGCTATTTTTCATTTTACATTTCTTGTATTTTCGGACTGAGTTACGGAGTTAGATACAGCCATGGCTAACGACTTGGAGGAAATCAGATGGATTGACCGAATCCGGGCTGTAACCTTCAGAGAGGCCAGGGATGCTGGCGCAGCCTTCATTTCATGTTCCTGGATAACTACATACATTAAAAGAGATGAATCCTTTGTTAAAAGAAACTGGAACAAAAATCCATATGACTGTCATCGCAAAAAAGAGTGAGAATCTTGGAAGGCCTGAAGTCCTTTCTCAAGAGTCAAAAGCATAGCTGAGGCAGTGGGTAGATCAAGAGAGTCTTAACATAAATTGGCGCTTGAACTAGAAACAAAAAGGGGAAAGAAGAGAAGTTATGTTGCTGTATATCGTGGGTTGAAAAAATCTGGTATCAAACCATTTCATGTTACCAGCAAGCCCAACATCACTCAGCAACAGAGAGAAGACCGTGCATGGTTTTGTGGTTCATTTCTTAAAGATTGGGATGAAGCTGACTTTCTCCATGTTGCCGCATCAGATGAATTCTTCATTTGCACAGTCGGGAAGCCAAATCATAAAAATGACATCATTTGGGCACCAAAGTTGGGTGATATCAGCGATGATGTGTGCTATCGCCAAGTTGTGAAATTTCCTGAATGTTTGGGAATTTTTCTGTTTCACAGCCAAACAGTTAATGTGGATCATCAAAGAAAAAGGATAGTCATGGAATGGTGAATACTTCAGAGAAACTGTGCTTACTGGTGGAGTATTTCCTTTCCTCAAAGATCCTGAAAATGTGTTATCTGTTGAAGAAGTCACATTTTTGCATGATAAGGCACCATGTTTCAAGGCTCTTCCGACACAGGAGCTGCTTCGAAACAGTGGTATCAATTTCTTCTCATCAACTGAATCTCCAGGTAGCTCCCCTGACCTTATTGTGTGTGAAAACATTGGTAGTATCTTGAAGGATCGTGTTGAAGCGCTCACAGTGAACTATGATGGTATACCAAGCCTCGACGACCTGCGAAGAGAGGTGACCGAAGTGCTCAGGAAAATGGAGTTTGAGTCTCAGCTTTTTTGCAATTTGCTGAAATCATACCCCTCAAGAATGCAGGCTGTGGTACAGGCAGATGGAGGCCACACAAAATATTAAATACTCAGAGAGAAACTTAAATACAGGTATTCCCCTACTTACGATGGGGTTAGGTTCCAAAAAACCCATCGTTTGTTGAAAAAATCGTAACTCGAATATGGCCTAGCCTACACTAGGGTAATCAGTACCATCTAGACATATATGGTAGCCTAGCCTACACTACACAGTACACTTTATACATATAAGGTATAGTAGTTATTAGTGTCAGCTAATTCTGCAGGTTCTGTGCAGAATGACATGATAAGTCAGTATAAAGAGAAATTGAATAACAAACAAGGCCTAGCCTGCACTTTCGTATATCATATATGGTAGCCTAGCCTACTTTATACTGTATTCTATTTTCACATAATAACACCGTATTATTCAAACATCAAAATAACGAAAGTGCATCTTTTCCATGGATCTTTTAAAAAGTTATGCTATACTACACTGTATTCAATTGTAAATATTCTTATATTGCTTTTGCATTATAAATTCCGATCATAGCGATCAAATGTTTTGGTTTGGGAATCGATCACGCGGTCTATTTCGCCGCATTTAACTCGGTTCAGAGAGCATTTCTTGCTTCTAGTTAGCGTAAATGAATCTCTAGATACTTTAGTTATAAGGGACACATATATTTTTCGTTATATGAAGTGTTTTTAAGTTGAAATATAACTTAAATATGTCTCGTTGTGAAATTAATTTATCTAATTTTTTCGTTAATAGACGACGTTAGCGGCTGGCCGTTTGGGGGCATGTTTGTTTTGTGTAAAAAAAAATCAAGATTCCGTTCGCTATTTTCTCTCGATTTCATCATCATACTACGAGCTTTTCGTATTTATCTTTTATCGACATGAAAACAACAGTAATATGTGTTTTGATTAAAATAATTTCCAATTTTATTTGTGGTCAAGTCTCATCCATGTTGCCAATGCACGATAATTTATAGTCATTAGCAGCTTGAACATTCTTTTCTCAGCTTCAACTACAACTTGCAGCTTAAATTTACTGTAGCAGTATATTTCCTTGCCAATCTTTTCTCCAAAGAGATAAGGGTATAGTGTAAAAATATATCAGTACTTAACGTCATTTTTAACATAACTACGGTAATTGTTTAACCATACGATGGTTGAAATACAAGCAAAACAGTTGTTATCCGATTCGATTATTAGCAAAACAACAGTTTCTCGTTCGGTTGTTTATGGCTGTAGGCATTTTCGCAAGAGTATACGGTTACTAACAATACTTTTATCATTTTCTTCCTTTTTTAACTAGAAGATGGAATAAACAGATGGAGAAAAAGTTGTTCTATTGTAAGTTGGTCTCTCTTGCTGCCTGATTGTACGGCAACTGTACGCTGTTGCCTGTGCCCACTCGAAATTCTTAAAATATTTTTTAAATATTGTCATACCGGTATTAATTGCTAACTCCATCGCAAACTCAAATTATCATAAAACGAATTATCGTTACTTGTGTACTACCTGTATTTACAAATGCACAAAAATTGCAAACAAACACCGACCTATTTTAACTTCCGACACAACGAGCAAGTGAGGTCGGCTCATTGAATTAATGTACCTATTCCAACCTCTTGGGCCAACGATCGCATAATCGCACGCTGCCTGATTGTACGTTGTTGCCTGCGCCAGTCGCCCTCAAAATTTAAAAATACATATTTTCAATATATTGTTGTATCGATATTAATTGCTAACCCCATCGTAAAAGCGAATTATCGTAAGTCGAATTATCGTAACTCGAGCACTACCTGTAAATACCTGTTTTGAATTATTTCTGTTTTTGTCTATATCAATTTTAGTTCATGCTGTAGAGAGGGGGGGCCTCTAATTTTGAAACACCATGTATATGAGGAACCAGCTTGTTAACATCTCCAGGCCTCCCAAGATGGTCTTGTCTTCCTCATCCAGGAAAGCCTCGAGGGAAATGGACTTTTGGCTCTCGGACAAGAGAGAGCAGGGCAAAGTGGCCTTCTGCACTCCACCTGCCTGTCTTGCTTCTAAGAGGCACCAAGCATATGCTACAGGAGAAGCTCCCTCCTTGGAAGTTGCTGCCTCCTCCCAGGGTGACTTCTGTCTGATTGACTCTAATAAGAGGTCAAGAATTGAGCTTGACCACTTCATCAGGAATATGTTTAAGGTTTTTGAGATCCTAAGCTTTTTGGACTGGGCTGTGGGAGCACTGGCAAAGAAAATCAAAGACTGCGAGGATATGTCAGAGGACTTGTCTGCAGACTGGCTGGGGATTTTATCCTGCGCAGATAAAGCTATCAGGGATGGCTCGATGGAACTAGCTTCTTTATTCACGATGGGTGTCCTGAAGAAACATGAACTTTGGTGCTCTTGTACCACCAAAGGTGTGACTACATCTCAGAAGTCGGCACTTCTCTTTTCTCCTTTGGACCGCATACACCTCTTCCCTCAAGCCACGGTCCAAGAAATAGCGTCGGAGCTTCAGAAAAAGTCAACGCAGGATTTGTTAGCCCAGTCAGCCAAACGCTCCAAGGACCTCCTTTCACTACGAAGTAGACCCCTCCTTTGCAGCAGCAGCCCTTTCGGGGCAATAAGACAAGATTCTACGCAGCACGCCCAGCCAAAAAGGCTCCCTCGAAGCCTTCCTCTCGTAAATGAGAATCCAGTCCTCTGTGTGCCAGTAGGTGCAAGACTCCTACACTTTTGGGGAAAAATGGGAAGCCAGAGTAGTAGACCAGTGGGTCTCGTTAGTACTCAAAGAGGGGTGCTCTATCCCATTCAGGGAGAACCCTCCCTTAGTGTCAACTCCCATTGCATTGACAGCCTACTCGGTAGGCTACGAGAGGCTTTTGGCGCTTGCAGAAGAGATGTTGGCTCTTCTCATGAAAAGAGCTGTAGAGCTGGTTGAAGATGTCAACACTCCAGGGTTCTACAACCATCTTTTTGTGGTCCCCAAGTCATCTGGGGGATGGAGACCTGTCCTGGACGTCAGTGCCCTGAATGTCTTCGTTCAGAAGACAAAATTCAAGATGGAAACAAATCAGTCAGTTCTCTCATCCATCCAGCGTGGATTGGATGTGACCATTGATATGGATGCCTACTTTCATATCCCAGTACACCAAGATAGCAGGAAGTACTTCAGATTTGTGTTCCAGAACAGTCTTCAGTTTTGAGCTCTGTGTTTCAGCCTCTCTACAGCTCCCTAAGTATTCACTCATGTTCTCGCCCCTCTTGCAAAGTGGCTTCACCTCATGGGGATCAGTACATCCCTCTACCTAGACGAGTGGCTCCTACATTCTCCATCGAAGAAACAGTGCACATAGGACCTTCAGAAGACCATTCTTTTGGCCCAAGAACTTGGATTACAGGCAGTCCCCAGTTATCGGCAGGGGCTCCTTTCTGAGGGTGTGATGATAACCGAAAATCGGTGATTTCTGCGCTTTTTTGGTGAATTTCAGGGCTTATCGGCACTTTTCGATTTTCGGTTATCGGTGCCTCTTTTAGGTATGTATCGGCACCAATACCCAGTTATTGGCGCCGATAAGCGGAAATCGGCAATTTTCGGCACTAGGCCTGTGCCGTAAAACCAGATCACCATTAATCGAGCCCGCCCTTAACCGGGGACTGCCTGTACTCGTCAACGAGGAGAAATCGCTGTTGTCTCTGTCTCAAGTGATTCTTTATTTGGGGATGATGATAGACTGAATTTTCAGGTTTTTCTGTCCCTCAGTAGAGTACAATCGTGTCTTCAAACAGTCCGTAACTTCCTCGCTCTCAAGTCCTGCTCAGCCAACAGTGGGATGAGCCTTTTGGGAAACCTCGCATCCATCGAGAAGTTTGTAAACCTGGGGAGGCTTCATATGAGGGTACAGGCAGTCCTCAGTTAACGGCGGGGGTTCCATTCTGAGGGTGAGATGATAACTAAAAACGCTGTTAACCGAAAATCGGCGATTTTTGCGCCTATTCAGTGAGTTTCGGGGCTTATCGGTGCCAAAAAGTGCCGATTTTCAGTTATCGGCGCCTCTGTTAGGTATGTATTGGCGCCAATACCCAATTATCGGTGCCGATAAGCGGAAATCAGTGATTTTAGGTGCCGAAAATTGCCGATTTTCGTTGCTAGACAAGCGCTGTAAAACCGGATCGCCATTAACCAAGTCCGCTGTTAACCGGGGACTGCCTGTACTGCAGTTCTTCCTGAAGGCCAGCTGGAACAGGAAGACCCACCTGGACTCGTTCGTCTTCCTGATCACTCCGGAAATCGAAGAAGACTTGAGATGGTGGCTTGCAGAAGAACGTCTCTTGGAAGGGAAGTCTCTCCATCCACTGAGCCCTAACCTTTCATTGTACTCAGACACTTCAGATCTGGGTTGGGGAATTTTTCTGGGAGACATGGAAGTCGCAGGAGTCTGGTCCCCAAAAGAGAAGCTCCTTCACATCAGTGTGAGAGAATTGAAGGCACCCACTCATTCTCCCTTTACGAAGAACTGCACCGTTCTGGTGACAAGATTCATTCAAGGGAAGCTAAACATAATAGCAGACGGACTGAGTCAGTGCAGACTGGTTCTTCCCACAGAATGGGCACTAGATCCACAGGTGTGCACAAACCTGTGGAAGTTGTGGGGACAGCTGTCGATAGACCTGTTCGCGATGTCAAAGAACCATTGCCTCCCACTGTTCTGCTCTCCATCCCCGGACCACCTGGCATGGGTGACAGATGCCATGCTCCTGAATTGGTCCTTCCTAGATCTGTACACCTTCCTGCCATTCAACATGGTGAGGGAAGTTATCAACAAATTCATATCCCATCAGGACACAAAGATGACTTTGGTAGCCCTCTTTTGGCCTCGAAGAGAATGGTTCCCAGATCTCCTCAAGCTGCTGGTCGACTACCCCAGGCTCTTTCCACAGAAGCCAAAGCTTCTCCAACAACTACACTTCATCACAACCTGTCCGCCCTTGCTCTGACAGGGTTCAGACTGTCAGGAGACTCGTCAGAGCGAAGGGATTTTCAAAACCAGCTGAGGAAGCAATTGCTAAGTTGAGACGGCAGTCTTTTTCCAGAGTCTACCAGCTGGTGCAGAAGAAATAACGTCTCTTCTTCTGAAACCTCTGCAATGAACATCGTGGACTTCCTTCTTTTCCTGACGACTAACAGAGGTTTGTCTTCCTCGACAATCAAGGGGTACTGAGCACCGTTAGATTCTGTGTTTCGGCACAGGGGGCCTTGATTTGGGATCCAATCAGGACATCAGCGACTTGATCAAGACTTTCGACACGACCAAGGAGACCAAGACTAATGCAGTACAGTATCATGGAATTAGGACATTGTCCTCAAATGCTTATCAGGCCCTCCTTTTGAACTGCTTTGCACAATTTCCTTAAGAGACTTAACAAGGAAAACTCTTTTCTTGGTCGCCTTAGGTATGGCTAAGAGAGTCAGCAAGTTGCAAGCCATTGACAGAAGAGTAGGCTTTTCACAAGGAGACACAGTCTGCTCTTTTATGTAGACTTCCTGGCTGAGAATGAGACCCCTCTAAGCCATGGCCTCATTCTTTCACCATCAAGAATTTGATGGGGGTTCTCGGACCAGAAGAGGAAGAGAGGACTCTTTGTCCCATCAGAGCACTAAGGCACTACCTTAATGAACAGTGAAGATCAGAGGTCCCTCAAGTAAGCTCTGGTGCTCCGTGAAGGACCCTTCTAGACCCATTTCCAAGAAAGCAATATCATTCTTTTTGAAAGATGTCATCCTGGAATTGCATTCAAGAATTTGTGAGGATTTTCTGCCAGTCTTGAAAGTTGAAGCCCACGAGATTAGAGCCATCGCCACCTTGATGGCTTTTAAACGTAACATGTCTTTGTTGGCAATTCTCCAGTCAACCTTCTGGAAATGCAAACCTGTTTGCAACGCACCACTTACGTGAAATAGAGACTACAGGTATTTTCGAAAACTGCAGTACCCTGAGTCCATTGTCTGTAGCTGGCATGGTGTTAGGGGAGGAAGCATAGGAGTCTGCTCCTATCCTACCTCTTTTCACCTTGATTAGGCTGTTGAGTTCTTGGGGAGCCCAGGGGTACTATGTACTTGGAGTACCTACCAGTCGTTTTTTACTGTTGGGTAATGGTTTTAATTAATACAGTGTGTAGATGACAAAGTTTTCTGGTTGTATGTCTTTATGGTACTGCACCCAGGGCAAGGGCACTCTTGTATGGTTATGTTAGCCATCGGACTACTCCATGAGCTGCATAACCTCCATGGATGCTTTGTGGCATTCGGAATACTCCTTTGCTGCAATGCTTCCCACTAACCCTTTAACGCCGAAGCCCTATTTTCAAAAACGTCTCCCGTATGCCGCGGCCTCCGAGAGGTAGCGCCGAAGCGGAAAAAAGTTTTTTCAAAAATCACAGCGCTTTAGTTTTCAAGATTAAGAGTTCATTTTTGGCTCCTTTTTTCTCATTGCCTGAACTTTAGTATGCAACCATCAGAAATAAAAAAATATCATTATCATATATAAATATTGGAATATATGACGGCGAAAAAAAAAACTCGTATATAATTGTATACAAATCGCTGTGTAAGGAAAAACGGTTGAAGCTAATGAGTTAATTTTTTTAGTTGTATTGTACACTAAATTGCGATGATTTTGGTATATAACAGATTGTAAAACGATTAAAGCAACACAGAGAAAATATTATCACAAAATGATGCATGAATTCGTAACGAGCGGACGTAAAAAAGTTTTTTTAAAATTCACCAAAAATCAAAATATTGTGCTAGAGACTTTCCAATTGTGCCAAAATGAAGGAAATTGATTGAATATTACTAGGCTGTAAGTTTTTTAGCTTACAATTGCATTTTTGAACCATTTCGATCGAGTTAAAGTTGACCGAAGATTGATTTTTTTCTATTTATCGTTATTTCGATGTAAATATAAAAAACTGTGAAGAGCTAAAGGAATGATATATTTTTTGTTGTATTCTACATGAAATTGCGCACATTTTAATGTATAACACTTTATGTAACGAATAATATGAAACGGCGAAAAAATTACAGCAAGCTGACGCAAGAAATGACATGATTTTCAGCGGAGTCCGCGTGCGCGGAGCGAAGGAAGATTTTTTTTTTCAAAAATTCACCAAAAATCTACATATTGTGCTAGAGACTTTCCGTTTGTTGCAAAATGAAGGTAAATGATTGATTGTTACTCGAATGTAATAATTATGGCTTACGGATGCGTTTTTCGATCATTTTGGTCGAGTCAAAGTTGACCAAATGTTAAAATTTTGTCAGTTATCATGATTTCGGCGAAAATATTAAAAAACTGTGAAGAGCTAAAGGAATGACATATTTTTTGTTGTATTCTACATGAAATTTCACACATTTTGATGTATAACACTTTATGTAACGAATAATATGAAATGGCGAAAAAATTACAGCAAGCTGACGCAAGAAATGCTAGGATTTTCAGCGGAGTACGCGCGCGCGGAGTGAAGAAAATTTTTTTTTTCAAAAATTCACCAAAAATCTAAATAATGTGCTAGTGACTTTCTGTTTGTTGCAAAATGAAGGTAAATGATTGATTGTACTCGAATGTATTTATAATTGTAATAATTATGGCTTACGGATGCGTTTTTCGATCATTTCGGTTGAATCAAAGTTGACCGAATGTTAAAATTTTGTCAGTTATCGTGATTTCGGCGAAAATATTAAAAAACTGTGAAGAGCAAAACGAATGACATATTTTTTGTTGTATTCTACATGAAATTGCGCACATTTTGATGTATAACACTTTATGTAACGAATAATATGAAACGGCGAAAAATTACGGCTAAAGCTGACGCAAGAAATGCTAGGATTTTCAGCGGAGTACGCGAGCGAATGTTAAAATTCACTTTGGATGCTGGGAGCAAAGGAAAATTTTTTTTTTTTTCAAAAATTCACCAAAAATCCAAATAATGTGCTAGAGACTTTCTGTTTGTTGCAAAATGAAGGTAAATGATTGATTGTTACTCGAATGTAATAATTATGGCTTACGGATGCGTTTTTCGATCATTTTGGTCGAATCAAAGTTGACCGAATATTAAAATTTTGTCAGTTATCGTGATTTCGATGAAAGCATACCAAATATCCATGGGAATATTAAAAACTGTGAAGAGCTAAAGGAATGATATATTTTTTGTTGTATTCTACATGAAATTGAAACCGCACATTTTGATGTATAACACTATGTAACGAATAATATGAAACGACGAAAAAAAATTACGATTTCATCCAAGAACGCTTTGAAGCTGGCGCAAGAAATGCTAGGATTTTCAGCGGAGTTCGCATCGCGCGGAGTGGAGGAAAATTATTTTCAAAAATTCACCAAAATTCTAAATATTGTGCTAGAGACTTTCCGTTTGTTGCAAAATGAAGGTAAATTATTGATGGTTACTCGAATGTAATAATTATGGCTTACGGATGCATTTTTCGATCATTTCGGTCAAGTCAAATTTGACCGAATGTTAAAATTTTGTCAGTTATCGTGATTTCGATGAAAATATTAAAACACTGTGAAGAGCTAAAGGAATGATATATATTTTGTTGTATTCTACATGAAATTGCGCACATTTTGATGTATAACACTTTATGTAATGAATAATATGAAATGGCGAAAAAATTATGGCAAGCTGACGCAAGAAATGACAGGATTTTCGCTGTATGAAGTAGCCAGAGATCTTTTATGGGCTCAACAAAAAATCCAGATCCTCACCTGCTTTGTTCAGGGGAAGTCAAACATTGAGCTGTTGCAAACAAGTCCTACCCTTGGAATGCTCGCTGAATCCACAGGTGTGCACCAACCTGTGGAAATGGTGGGGAAAACCGTGGGGTAGACTTGTTTGCACCAACCTGTGGAAACGAAAACCGTGGGGTAGACCAGCGATCAACCATCGCCTCCCTCTGTATTGCTCTCCAGCGCCAGACCCTCTAGCATGGGCAACGGATGCGATGCTCCAGGACTGGTCAGACCTGGAGGTGCACGCCTTTCCTCTGTTCAGTTTAGTGAGGGAAGTCAGAAACAAGTTCAGGACTTCCCATCACATGTCGGTGATTCTGGTGGCCCCCTTTTGGCCTCAAAAGGAATGGTTCCTGAACCTTCTGGAACTTCCACAGAGGATAGATCTGCTCAGACAACCTCATTTCAACCGGTTCATCAAGGTTTATCCACTCTCGCTGTGACAGGTTTCAGACCGTCAGGAGGCTTGTCAGAGTGAAGGGGTTTTCAAGAGAGGTTGCGAATTATCTACCAAGCTAAGTGGGCAGTATTTCGTGGATGGTGTAAGGAACGTAACATTTCTTCTACCTCTATAGCCCAACTAGCTGAATTTTTACTCTACCTGAGATCTCCCCCGGGTCTGTCGACATCTACGATCAAGGGCTACAGATATATGCTGAACTCAGTGTTCAAGCATAGAGGTTTGGACCTCCCCTCAAACCCAGATATTTCAGACTTAAGTCCTTTGACATCACAAAACAGAAATCGCAATCTCCTGTTTCTTCAAACGTAGATATAGTACTGCATTGGTTATCAGGCCCTCCTTTTTAACCAATTCACGTGTCTTCGTTTATGGATTTTTCCAGAAAGACTCTATTTTTAATTGCTTTAGCCACAGCAAAGTGAGTCAGTGAATTGCAGGCTCTGGATAAACAGGTTGGTTTCTCCCAAGAGAATGCAGTATGTAAGTACATCTTAGGAGGTTTTATTAGCTAAGAACGAGAACCCTTCTTATCCATGGCCTCATTCTTTTTTCATTCAAAGTCTTATAGAACTGGTGGGACCTTCAGATCAAGAGAGAGTGTTGTGCCCAGTGAGAGCATTGAGACATTACCTCAAGAGAACCAAAAATATCATGAGATTTTCATAACCTCTGGTGGTCAGTTAAGAATCCTGTGCACCCTCTCTCCAAGAATGCTATCTCATTCTTTTTGAGAGACATTATTGTGGAATCTCACTTGGGGATTCAAGAGGATATTTACCTTTGTTAAAGGTAAAAACCCATGATGTGCGGGCAGTAGCCACATCGTTGGCTTTTAAACACAATCTCTCTCTTTCTACTATTATAGTCGACTAATTGGAAGTGTTGCTGGGTCTTCGCCAACCATTATTTACATGATGCTGAAACATTGTTGGAGGACTACAGTACACTAGGTTTGTTCTCCGCAGCTGGCATGGCACTAGGGAATGAGGTGTAGGGGTGACCCTTCTATTTTCCTCTATCTCCTAGCCTTGTTTAAGGTTGTTGAGTTTTTTGGGAAGCCTGGAGGTACTTGGTACCTTGAGTACCCTCCGATCTTTGTTTTTTAATGGGTGGGTAATAAGTATTTAATTGATGTTCAGGTGGTAATTTTTTGGTTGGTGTATTTTCATGCCCAGGGCAAGGACAATCGTTTTGTTTAGCTTTGTCAAGCCATAGGAGTACTCCCTGACCACAAAGCTCCCACTGAAGTAGGGACAATTCCTGACATTATTGGTCATGTCCCTATGGGTTGAGATGAGCAACAACCAAGAGGCAGTATCTTCCTGTTCTTGCTCTCTCCCCAAGTAAGGTTACAACAAGCATTACCACAACACTAGCTTTTTATCTATTTCAAATGCATTTCCATTTATAAATGTTTGTTGAGTAGTACATGTCCATGCTTCCCCCCACCTATCAATGTAGGATTCAGCTTTGTAATTACTTGGTAAGTTAGATATATAAAAATGACATTTTTATAATAAAATAAGGTTTATATATACTTACCAAGTAATTACATGATCGGAGCCCGCCCCTCCTCCCCGCACATGGATATAGAGCATAAACGAACTGAGCTCTTCAGCTATGTTGTATGTGTACTTCCCTGAAAGTGGACGGGGCACTTAACTGCAACAAAACAGAAGAGCGTTACTGTGAATTTCAATTCTAAAGCTGCCATTAAAGTAGTAACAAGTAGAAACTAATAGCTATGTAATTATTTGGTAAGTATATATAAAACCTTATTTTATTATAAAAATGTCATTTTGTACCTTGAAGAGCCCTGATTCGTGTGGTGTCTTTCATTACATCATCTAATGACTGAGGTTATGTTTTTGTTTCAGCTTCCAATACTAGCGGAACCTAAAAAGTTCAGTGGAGTAAAAAATTTGTTCATGATATAGAAAGACGTTGTGGGTAACCACATGTCACTATGAAATTATAAAACTGTGAAAGTTTTGACTTTTATCTGCAAAATGTTATACAATTAATTCTCTCTCTCTCTCTCTCTCTCTCTCTCTCTCTCTCTCTCTCTCTCTCTCTCTCTCTCTCTCTCTCTCTCTCTCTCTCTCTCTCTCTCTCTCTCTACGTAGGTTTTGAAGAATATTTTACATGGTTAGGTTTCTTTCATTTTGGTCAAAGTTAAATTTATTAACATAATTTATGAACATCCACAACAGATACTGAACATATTTATATGGAAGTTACACAGTCTATATGCTCTCAATATGACAAAGAGTATACCTGGGAGATCAAGTCTCAGTGTATGGGAATGAAAGGACTTCTTGTTGCTAGACATATAATCGACTCCCTTAGTCTTCCATTGAGGGTGGAGGAATATTCAAAAAAAGTGGCAGAGCTTTCAAAGACAGCATTCCAGAATGCAGATCTCTTACCAGGTATTAATTTTGATTTATAAAACTTGCATGAAAGACATGAAAACATTTCCTATTACATTTGTTTACAATCAAGGCTTTGCTGCAGGTGTGAATGTCTCCTTGCCATGTAATGTTGGGTCTTTTTCTGTATAATATTATTATTTCTGATATTGTGATGCAAACTATCTGTTTTTGCCTAAGCCTAAACTTATTACTTTAGGGGTGAAAAAGATGGTTTAAGGTCATTGGTGTTCTGAGCCTGTTGCAAGGTTGGTACAGTGGAAGATTTTTTTATCACTAGTTATGTTGATTTCTGTAGAAATGTTAACTTTTGAGGAGGAAGGATCTTTAGGTAGGTGAATTTTGTAGCCTTGGCAGATTTTTGTGGTCTTTCAAAACACTTCATTCGTACTCAATTTTTTACTTATTTGCTTAATTGATTTCAGTATATTTGCTGCTATTTACAACAGCTGGATCATCTCAGATACTACATGGAGTGGGGACCCAATAATCAGTGTTCAGACTTAGCCGTTTGCTAGGGACTGTGGATTTAGTTCCTTTGCTTGAAAGTATATTATTTGGAATGAATCTTACCTACTATTTAGCTTATATCTTCGTGCCATTAAGTCTGATCATCATACAAAATAAAAAAGAATAATGCTTGGCTAACCTGCTAGGACTGTCTGTAATTGCCTGTTTCCCACCAGGTGGCACTGGAGTGATTACATTCTTGTCAGAATTCTTCATGCTGTGTCCTTATGCAGACAGTGTGAATTGGGGTTTGTAAATATTTTGACGATTTCTGGCTGATTTTCTCGTTTACAGTCTTGCGCTTGTTTTCTGTTTTTGCATTATGTCATCTACAGCAAGGAGAGATGAAAACATCAGACTGTATTGGAAAGCGTTTGTGGAAACCGAATGTTTCGGTTGTGCATGGGTTTGTAGCCAATATGTTAGCCTAGCTGTTGAGGCACGAGTGTGGGTTACTTGATGTAAAGATAATAAGGAGTGATCTGATGAGAGGGTGAAATTATGTGAAACATCGGTAGATGCTAGAGGCCAATAGATTACGTAGACAATTCGTTACGGCACCCCATAAGCTTACTCAGTCTTTTCCTTTTGGCTTCTGGTGTTGCTTCTCCTCCTCTGTTATCCTACCTGGTAGCCCAGGTTAATTCCTCACACTCCTTCTGGTCCTCCCTCTTTTGCTCCCTATGTGGTTCAGGAGAAAAATAATAGGTAATTGAGAAATGTGCTTTCATTATGGTGAGAAATTTGACTATATATTAGGACACACACACGTATGTAGCGATCCACCTTTTTCGATTTCCACCCTGAGATAGAAGGTGTCGAAGCCTTGCCATCTGT
This sequence comes from Macrobrachium rosenbergii, assembly GCF_040412425.1. NCBI lineage: Eukaryota > Metazoa > Arthropoda > Malacostraca > Decapoda > Palaemonidae > Macrobrachium > Macrobrachium rosenbergii. The sequence goes on from NC_089747.1 coordinate 34,536,264, forward strand.
CTGTAGCCCACCCTGTCTGTAGCTTTCGTGCGGGCCGGATGTGTCTTTGAAGTGCTCTGCGTAAAAGTGTCTGACTTGAGCGATCTTCAAAGTGAAAACGAAGAAGAAGAAGGAAAAAGAGAAAATAAGTACTATAGAAATTAAGTCAAGTAAAGGGAATACCAGTCTATCATACGAACATTTTCTCATAATTATCAATGCAGCACATAACGATGCAACTCTAAAGAAAGTACTGGAGAAAGCTGAGTCAACCCCAATCGAGAGAGAGTCAGCAACCTGCGGACTTTGCTCTGGAGAAGTTGTAGATGAAGGAACTTGCTGTGATACTTGTGACACTTGGTTTCATTATGGATGCTCCGGTATAGAGCCCAGATACACACCCATACTTGGTAGTGAGAACTTAGTGTACATCTGTGGTAAGTGCAAGAGGCCTGAACAAAGAACACACAAAAAAACAGGTTAAAACAACAAGAGATGGACACTTATTTGTAAGATTTCCCGACAGGAAAAACTTAGAAATGGCAAAAATGGAGATTCAGGAAATCAGCAATATATCTGTAAATGAGAAAGGTAAACTTAAACCAAAAATAAAAGTAGTCTATGTCCCAAAGGACGAAGATGACATTGTTGGTAACATTGTAAAGAAAAATCCATGGATAAATAACCTCATCTCTGAAAATGACGACCTAAAAATTGTAAAGGAAATGACAACCAAAGATGACAAATATAAACACTATATCATCAAATGTACACCACAAATATGAAAGGCTATATATGATAGGGGTGATAGATTGTTTACACTGTATAGCCTCTGCAAAGAATATGACTGTTACATGCCCTATCTGTGCTATAAATGTCAGGAATTTGGTCATAGCGCAACAAATTGTAGAAATGACCAAGCTTGCCCTAGATGTGGTGAAAATCACAAATCAAATGAATGTGCTAGCAGCATCTTCAAGTGTAAAAATTGTGTAAAGAAAGGCCATAGTGATACTAAACATAAAACATATGATGGCAATAAGTGTACAGTATATAAAGAATATGTATCGAAGGTGAAAAATAATACTGACCATGGCTTTGACCAATAATCTTCTAGGCAATTTAATAAACATACAGTCTGTAGAAAATAAAACTAACACTATTAGAAACCTGATTAATGATCCAGAAGTGAAGAATATACAAGAAGAATGCAAATTTAAAAAGGAACTAAAGACTCTCCTATTCTGTAGGAGCCACAATACTGACGAGAAAACACTGAAAGACAATTAGAAAATATAAGAAGCACCTTATTTCAAAAATGTACATGGGCCTGCCAGAGAGGGAATTATCCCTGTGGAGGGCTCTACACAAAACCAAACAAAGTGAACCCTGGGTTTGTTGGTCTTCTTCGCGTACGGGGAACCATGGTGTCTCGGTACCAAGGTCTGTGCCTTTGCCGCCTCTCTCAGCCGTCTCTCCAGTTGGGGTTCAGTGCGTTCTCTGGATGAGTGTAGTTTGCAGCCATAGTTGTCGGTGTCTACAAATCCATTTAAGTATTCCTACTGTATTCATCTTTAAAGTGCATTTAGGGAAACTTTCTTTAGAAGATATGGAGCTCACATTCACCAGCTCGCGTCAATTGTTTTTGGGAGAGTGATAGTGATGTGTGTGAACTAGTAGGGTTTTTCATGATTAAATACAATTTTTATGGTAAAAAATGAATTACTAATTTTCAGATATTAATATTAATGTAAACACAGCAAAATATCAATAAAATAATTAAAATCGCAAAACAGCTTACCAGTGCTCATAAACATCTCAGTTCAACTCTCTCTCTCTCTCTCTCTCTCTCTCTCTCTCTCTCTCTCTCTCTCTCTCTCTCTCTCTCTCTCTCTCAGTATATCCTTTAATGAAATATAGCAAAGTATCAATAAAATGTTATTTCACCTACAGAATCCATTTATACTGTATTATATTGATGTATTATCATCGTAGCATGTATAAAAAGAAAAACAATCGTCTCGACATTTGTAACTGTTTTTACTGTAGGTACTGTACGTGTGCCCATATTTTTACTTTCTCTGATTTATTGAACTGTACTTCATTACAAGTTTAGTTGACTCTCTGATTATCACACATATTATAACAGTACGCAAGAGAATTTTTAGCACTGGTGATGTTTCATCTCTAATCACTGTAAAAATATTTAAAATACAAATTTCATGCATAAGCAGCACAAGATTATACTGTACTCTATTCCCCAGCCTGTCAAGTCAAGTCTCATCCCCACCTACTGTGCTGAGACTCCATGTGTAAATGCCAGCTCTCTCTCTCTCTCTCTCTCTCTCTCTCTCTCTCTCTCTCTCTCTCTCTCTCTCTCTCTCTCTCTCTCTCTCTCTCTCTCTCTCTCTCAATATGAGGTTACTGTATCATAAACTTTTTGGTACAAACTTGAAAATAATCATTCCATTAATACATTCGTTTCTTTTAGCAACTAAAAAATTATTTCCCTAATTTTTTTGGTAGCAGGCTCAATCAGCTGATGCTCAGAATGTAAACATTACAAATATTGAGACGATCAATTTTTATTATACATATTACGATGATAACATCACTATAATACTGTACAGTACAAATGGATTATGTAAGTAAAATAACATTTTATCGATATTTTGTTGTGTTGACAGTAAAACCCCCGTATTCGCTGTCTCACGATTCATGGACTCACCTATTCGTGGATTTCTTTATGGAACACATATACACATTATTCGCTGAAAATTCGCCCATTCACAGTATTTTTCACTGAGAAATATCTACTAATTACTGTATTTTCATCTCATTTTCATGACTAAATGCACGTTTTGCAATAAAATTATTATAATACTCAGGTAGTGCTCAAGTTATGGTAATTCGCCTTACGATAATTCGATTTTGCAATGGGGTAAGCAATTAATACCGATACGACAATATTTATAAAATATTTTTCAATTTCGCGCGGGCGCAGGCAGCAGCAGAATCAGACAGCAAGAGAGACCAAATTACAATAGACCAACTTCTTTTCCTCCACCTCTTTATCCCATCTTCTAGTTAAAAAAGTAAAAGAGAATGATAAAAATATTGTTAGTAATATTATACTCTTGCGTAAAAGCATACAGCCATAAACAACTGGCCAAGAAACTGTTGTTTTGCTTATCACCGAATTGGATAACAACAGCCGTTTTGCTTGTATTTCAACCATCGTATGATAATACACAATTACCGTAGTTATAGTACAAACAAGTTAAGTAGAATAGAACTGATATATTTTTACATTATGCCCTTATTCGGTATGGATAAAAGATCGGCAACGAAATATACTGCTAAATTTAAGCTGCAAGTTGTAGCTTAAGCTGAGAAAACAATGTCAGAGAAAGCAATGTTCAAGCTGCTAATGACTATAAACTATCATGCATTGGCAAAATGGATGAAAGTCGACTGTAATTAAAATTTGAGAGAAAGTATTTTAATCAAAACTACTGGGCATGAAAGAACACAATACTGTTATTTTTACGCCGATAAATGATAAATACGTAAAGCTCGTATTATGATGAAATCAAGTGAAACAGCGAACGGAATCTTGATTTTTTTTTTACACAAAACAAACGGCCAACATCATCTATTAACAAAAAAAGTAGCTAAGTTATTTCACAACAAGACGTATTTAAGTTGTATTTCAACTTAAAAACACTTCATATAAAGAAAAATAACTTTGCCCTATGTAAGTAAAGTATCTAGAGATTCATTTACGCTAACTAGAAGCAAGAAAAGCATTCTGAACTGAGTTAAATAAAGCGAAATAAACTTACCATGTAATCTATTTCCAAACATTGATTGTTATGATTGCAATTTGTAATACAAAAGCAAAATAAGAATATGTACAATATTAGTGGATAGTGTGAATTAAGGCATAACATTTTAAAAGATCCATGGAAAAGATGCATATTCATTATGTTGATGTTTGTATAATACAATATGTGAATATAGAGTACAGTACTGTACTGTATAATGTAGGCTAGGCTACCGTTTATGTAAATGATATACCACAGTGTAGGCTTAACTAATTCTTGTTTGTTATTCAATTTCTCTTTGTATTGAATTATCATAAGTCACTCTGCATGAACCTTCAGAATTAGCTGATATTAACAATTACTATACCATTTATGTATAGTGTATACTTTATAGTGTAGGGTAGGCTACTATATATGTATACTGTACATGGTACCGAATACCCGAGTATAGGCTAGGCTACTATATATGTATACTGTACATGGTACCGAATACCCTAGTATAGGCTAGGCTATATTCAAGATACGTTTTTTCGAACAAACGATGGGTTTTTTTTTTGGAACCTAACCCCATCATAAGTAGGATAATACCTGTATAAGTATTTATAGTTTTTTTTTTGTGTTTGAATTATCAAAATAGGCAGTTCTAAGCATTTTTAGAAGGGTTCTAAGTATTCGTGGGTTTTAGCTATTCTCTATTCAAAATTCAAGCTGCTGCCAACTACAGTTCCTTCAACCAAGGTCGGCAGAAACAAAATGAAGCTCTTTGCCATGTCGTACTTCTTCTTTCACCCGAAAGTGGACGGGGCACGTTGTCATACCCAAAACAAACTAGCGTGACCTGTAATTTCAAAATTTTAAGCTGCCAGTTAAAAGAAACTAATAGCTATGTAATTACTAGGTAAGTATTTATAAAACTTTATTTTATTTATTTATAATAAAAATGACATTTTTTTAATGCATATCTTTAAATATTTAAGCACTGTAAAGTATTTAACTCTACTTGTGAATTCCCAGTTTTTATATATATAAGTAACGTACCCAGTAATTACATAGCTATTACAGTAGTTTATTTTAACCGGCAGCTAAAAACTTTGAAATTGCAGGTCACGCTAGTTTGTTTTGGGTATGACAACGTGCCCCGCCCACTTTTGGGTGGAAGAGAAGTTACATCATAGCAAAGAGCTTCATGTTGTTTCTGCCAGCCGTGGTTGAAGGACTGTGGTTGGCAGCAGCTTGAATTTTGAAATTAATACTTTGCTGGATGCTTGTTCTATCTACAGTTGGTGAAGTATTCATTTTCATAGCCTTTTGGCACAGTTTAGATAGTGTTAGGCGAGCTTTGATCATTGGTTTAAGACTTTTTGCCTGTTTTTTTAGACTTGCCTTTGTAATTTTCCAGGATATCTGACACTAGTAGTTCTAGTATTAAGTATTGTAGCAAAGGCTGCAATACTAGACTTACTAAAGAATCCTACGACTCTCACACTGTTTGTTTTCAGTGTAGGGGACAAATATGTTCAGTGGATTTACGATGTGAGGAATGTAGTGACTGGGATTTAAAGAAGTGGAAGACTTTAGATTTACATCTTTAGAAACTAGCTAGAGATAGGAAGAGGAAAGCTAATGCTAGGGAATCTAGTAAAGCCTTAGCTAGTCAGGATCCATCCACTAAGTCAGATGCAATTGTACCTGTAATTTCTTCCGATCCTATTCCATCTCCACCTGTGCAATCCTCTGCTTTACGTGCCTCTCATGTTTCCGATCCCAACACCATCATCAGTCTGGAGTCAAAAATCAACACTCGCTTTGAATTAATTGTGCAATCAATCACTAAATTTGCATCATTTGTGAAAGTGTTAATGGACAAAAGTGAGTCAGAGCACCCCATGGCGCCCAGTGCAAGTGCAGTGGTAGTGGAGGAGGTGGCTGTTCGGCCGGCTGATTCTCCTAGGTCAAGGTCCCTAACATACTCCCCAGCACCTGGGAGGAGTCAAACTGGTAGCCTAAGGGAGGTCGGTAGGGTCTGCCCCCGAGCAGCCATCCCCTTGGTTCAGTCTGGTGATGAATACCAGACTGCAACCAAAGGCCGTTGGAAAGGCCTTCAAGTGAGTGCTCACTGTATGTCCTCCAGTTCCGAAGAATTTAGTCCCAGGCACGCACGGCGTTACGTGGACAAGTCACGCCTGCTGAAAAGGCATGCATTGGACTTCGAGATTTCTTCTGCTGTTCCTTGTAAGGGGGGGCAAGGATTCACGCGCCCCTCTTGCAGTCAGTGGGATAGCCCGGAGCAATTCTCTTCTGCTACATCAGACGAGGATTGTAAATTGGCCTTGGCGCATAGACGTTCTTCGTTGCACGAGGGAATCCCTTCATCAGGAGTTGTGCACCCAGCACCTTCACCTCTACAATCAGCGTCCAAGCGGCCAGCAACTAGCATCGAAGCGCCCAAGCTCCCACTTACAGATGAGCGCCCACTGGCGCCCGTTCGCCATCAAGTTTCGTCAATGGCTTCCGTCTCTACAGTACTCCCTGAGCACCCATTGGCGCCCGCTCCTCCACCGCATCATTGTAGTCTTGTCTCAGACAGTGTCCCTCCTTCAGTTGACCCGATTCAGAGCAAACTAGATAATATTCTAAGTTTGCTTCAGAAGGCTCCTCCTACAGCTCAGACGACCGCGGACTTATCGCTTTCTCCTGTTTCTTCTGAAGAAGAGGTCATTCCAGATCAAGATGCTCCTTTGTCGGCGTACTCTGCGTTATTGAGGTTCCTGCTAGCAACCTTCCCAAGCTTCTTTTCACCAGCTACTCACTCCTCTCCTGCTTCAACTTTATGGAAGCTCCCTCAGCTGGTTCTTCGAGGTTACCGAAATTGGTTCTCTCCTCTTCAGCAAAGAAGGCACTGAATGAAGTAGAAGGGTGGTTCACTGAGAAGAGGGAACAAGGTAAAGCAGTTTTTTGTTTCCTGCCTTCCAAGTTGTCTAGGTTGAGTTATAGGTTTTATGCAATGGGAGAAGCTCCTTCCCTGGGAGTCTCTCCTTCCTCTCAGGGAGACTTCTCCAGTCTTATCGACTCGGCTAGGAGATCAGCTTTCTCCTCAGCCAAAATTATGTTTTCAGCTTCGGAACTAGTTCACCTTCTCAAGAATATTTTTAAAGTTTTCGAAGTGATGAGCTTCCTAGACTGGGCGGTGGGCGCACTAGCATGCAAGATTAGAGACTGCTCCTTTTTACCTCAAGACACTACTTCGGATATCTTAAGAGTACTTCCCTGTATTGACGGGCGTTCGCGACAGTACACAGGAGTTAGCTGATCTTTACGCCATGGGTGTACTTAAGAAGAGAGAGCTTTGGTGTTCTTTTACTTCAAAAGGCATCACTCCGTCTCAGAGATCAGCCCACTTCTCCGCCTTGGACAAGATGCATCCTTTTCCTCAAGGACCTGCTCTCCTAATCTGCAAGACGCCCCAAGGATTCTTCGGCTCTTCCTCCCAGATCTTCATCTCCGCTGCAGCCTTCTCCCATTCTAGAACATATACTAGAAAAAGAGCATATACCCGTTTCCCACAGCTTTCCATCAAGAAATCTTCCTCCAAGTCTTCCACCAAGAAATGAAGATATAGGCCCCCATACTCAGGTAGGAGCGCGGCTCCTCCGGTTTTGGGAATGGTGGGAACAAAAGGGAACGGAATCCTGGATAGTGTGTGTCCTGAAGGAGTGCTGCACTATCCCCTTTTGAACAAACCTCCTCTAGTCTGCAAGCCTGTCAAATTAACGGCTTACTCTCCAGGCTCAGAGAGATTTGCTGCTCTCTTGCTAGAGGTCAAGTCTCATGTTCAGAAAGAGGCTATAGAGGTTGTGTAGGACATTCATTCTCCGGGATTCTACAACCATCTCTTTGTGGTGCCCAAGTCATCGGGGGACTGGAGATCCGGTTTGGGCAAAGTGCACTAAATGTCTTTGTCAAAAAGACAACATTCAAGATGGAAACAAACCAATCTGTCCTTGCATCCATTCGCCAGGGAAAATGGATGGCGTCCATCAGCATGCAGGATGCCTACTTTCATATTCCAGTGCGTCTGACTTCGAGAAAGTACCTCAGGTTTGTGTTTCAGGGCAATTTCAGGCTCTGTGGTTCGATCTCTTGACGGCTCCTCAAGTGTTTACCGGGGTATTGGCTCCCCTAGTGAAATGGCTTCATTTGATGGGGATAAAGATCTCTCTATACCTCGATGACTGGTTACTACGTTCCCGCTCAGAAGCTCAATGTATGGAGGACATTCGTACAACTCTTCTCTTGGTCCAAGAATTGGGTCTCCTCATCAATCAGGACAAGTCTCTCCTGATTCCATCTCAGGAGATTCCTTATTTAGGAATGATGATCAACTCTTGGGATTTTTGGGTTTTCCCAGTTCCAAAGAGAATAGACAAGTGTCTTCAGACAGTTAAAGTTTTTCTGGAACTAAACTCTTGCTCGGTCAATCAATGGGTGAGTCTTCTAGTACTCTCTCGTCCATGGAACAATTCGTCACTCTGGGAAGACTACACCTGAGACCTCTACAATTCTTCCTCAGAGCCAGCTGGAACAGGAAAAAGTTTCTGGGTTCAGTTGTGTTCCCAATAACGGTAGAAATCAAGAAGGATCTTCATTGTTCGAGTTCCAGGAAGAGGCTATCAGAAGGGAAATCTCTTCTACCTCTGAGCCCCAGCCTAGAGTTCTTTTCAGATGCGTCGAACCTAGGTTGGGGAGCTCTTTTGGGGTTAAAAGAAGTGTCAGGTACCTGGTCTCAAGAACAGCAAAACTGGCACACCAATGTAAAGGAGCTACAGGCAATATTTCTGGGCCTACAGTGCTTTGCTTCAGAAATTCAGGGGAGGACAGTAGCAGTGCATTCAGACAGCACAACGCCACTGGCGTACATCAAGAAAGAAGGGAGAACCCACTCTTTCTCCCTGTATGAAGCAGCAAGGGGTCTTCTTCTCTGGTTACACCAGAACAACACACAAGTGACAACACGGTTTATCCAGGGGAGACTCAGCGTTATGGCGGACGAGTTGAGCCGTCAGAAACAGTTCCTTCCCACGGAATGGACATTAGACCCATTGGTTTGTCTGGATCTGTGGAAGCTCTTGGGGGGGAACCCATGATAGATTTGTTCGCATCCTCCAGGAATCACCAACTTCCTCTCTTCTGCTCACCAGTACCAGATCCCTTAGCATGGGACTGATGCAATGTTGCATGACTGGTCAGGCAAAGATCTGTATGCCTTTCCCCCATTCAGTTTAGTGCGACAAGTCATCAACAAATTCTGGTCCCATCAAAACCTGTCCACGATTTTGATAGCCCCTTCTGGCTAGCAAAGGAGTGGTTCCCGGATCTGCTGGAACTTCTTGCGGACTTCCCGAGACTGCTGCCACAGAAGCAACAACTTCTCAGGCAACCTCACTTCTGACGGTTCCACCAAAACCTTTCTTCTCTGTCCTAACAGGATTCAAACTGTTAGGTGACTGCTCTGAAAGAAAGGCTTTTCAAGAGTGGCTGCAGGCACGATTGCGAAGTGCAGAAGACAGTCATCAGATAATGTCTACCAGTCTAAGTGGTCCATCTTCAGGTCTTGGTCCAGACGAAATAACATGTCCTCTTCTAATACCTCTGTAACAGAATTAGCGGACTTTCTTCTGTTCCTACACTCAACTAAGGGACTTACCACCTCTACCATTCAAGGTTGCAGAGCAATGCTTCGCTCGGTTTTCCGCCATAAAGGAATGGACTTATCATCTAACCAGGATTTGTCCGACCTTATTAAGTCCTTTGATACCGCAAAGCTTAAGGAAAAACCATTGTTGTCCTCGAATCTAGATGTGATACTTAAGTGGCTGGCCGGTTTGCGTTTTGAGCCCATTCAGTCTATCTCTTTAAGGGATCTTACCAGGAAACAACATTTTCTGGGCGCCTTGGCCACTGCCAAAAGATCCAGCAAAATCCATGCTTTAGACAAAAATATCGGATTTCTCTAGGGAAAAGCTTGCTCCTTTTCCCTAGATTTTTTAGCCAAGAACGAATCACCATCGAATCCATGGCCTCGTCCTTTTACGATCAAGAGCTTGTCCCAGATAGTAGGCCCGTCTGAAGAAGAACGAGTTTTCTGTCTAATAAGGGCCCATAAGTTTTATCTTCAAAGAACGAAGACTATTCGTGGTACATCAAGGAACCTTTGGTGTTCTGTGAAATATCCCTTTCGACCCTTATCTAAGAATGCCATGGCATTCTTTCTCAGGAACTTGATTTCAGAAGCACATTCCATGGTGACCGAAGACGCTCTCCTCTTGCAAGGTAAAAGCCCATGAGATAAGAGTGGTCGCTACGCCTTTGGCGTTTAAGCGCAATTTATCTCTCACGTCAATTGCGCAATCGACGTTTTGGAAGTACAAGTCAGTGTTTGCATCTCGTTACTTAAGGGATATTGAAACTACTTACGATCAGTGCAATACCTTGGGTCCGTTTTACACAGCTGGCATGGTGTTGGGGAGGAGACGTAGAAAGCAATGTCCTTTCTTTAATCTCTTCGCCTTCCTTAGGGTGTTGAGTTTTTTGGGGAGCCTGGGAGTACTATATACTTGGAGTACCCTCCAGTCTTTTGGTTTTAATGGTTAGGTATTGGTGTTTTTAATTTGTTTTTTGGTGGTTATGGTGACTATATTTGTTCTGGTTATTTTGTGTGGTACTGTGCCCTGGGCAGGGGCATCTTGTCTTCTTTGTTAGCCCTCGGAAATTAGTCCATCACTACAAAGCACCCACTGTAGTAGTAGGCCCTCAAGTCTTTACCGCCTTGCCTCTACTGGATAAGATGAGCGCCAACCAGAGGCAACATCTACCTGTAGCACCTCTCTTATCTGGTAAGGTTCAACAACATTGATTCATTGAGAGCAAATTTCTATTCTCAAACTCATTACTATTAATAATGTTTTGGGGTAGATATATCCAACCTTCCCACCTCCATTCAATGTGGGTATCAGCCATGTAATTACTCGGTAAGTTACTTATATAAAAATGACATTTACATAATAAAATAAAGTATTGCAATACACTCCTGAACACCTGAATTAGCCCTGGTTACCTACCAGCCCGAACTATATCCCCAACTCATTACCCACTAAGTGGGTAATTAACTGTCAGCGTTACCAACGCTTACAGGAAAATCCTGTCAAATGAGTTACCTAGCGTACCATTGGCAATGCTGCTGCAAGTCCCGGCTGTGTATGGCCGAGAACCTCAATTGCTTTTTGTTCGCTGTGCTGCTAGGACTTGTCCTACATCAGGCGAATTTTTGGTTATAAGCCTGACCCCCTTATTTTTGTTTTTTTTGGATTGGATAATGACTTGGACTGGTTTTGATCGCCCCCTTCTCTCCTGGATTGTTCTTTCTCTGGATTTTTGGACCTTCTCTCCCGTTTTGACTTGGCCTGGCTTGGATTTTGAAATGGATAAAATGGATAAGACACCACCCTTGGACAACTCCTCGGCTTCCACATCTGCTTCTGCCGTGACGACGGAGATCGCTACCGCTGGAGAAACTGCAGCCCATCGTTCGTGCACCGCCTGCAAGAAAAGGATGAGTACCCTTAAAAACGACAGACATTCGTTGTGCATAAATTGCAGGAAGGTACAATGTAGCGTCACATTGCGAGTGTAGGTCATCGTTGACACCACAGATGGAAGATTATCTCAAGTATAGGAAATCATTAGCTTCTAAGAGTAAACGTAAGGACTCAGCGGTAGAGACTCAGGGTTTTGACAAAGAGGCTTTAGAGTCAGAATTATTTAGGAAATTAGAAGACAAATTGTCAGCCAGCATGTCTAGTTTGTTTTCAAGTTTCATGTCAAAACTAACAGAGATAAAAGATCAGGAAAAAGTTAATAGGGACACAGAACCTAATCGCTCTTTTTCAGCTCCCCTGCGGTTCCAGAACCAGCCCTAACGGGTGCCGGGGTCATGGAGAACCGCAAACCTCAAGGTAGGATCTACTGGCCCCCGGCGCGGAGCAGGCAGTGTCAGCAGCAGATATCCCCTTTCACCCTGGTAACGTAAGTCCTAAGGTAAAATCTAATTTAGGATTGACGCAGACAGTTAGAGATAGGACGGTAGTAGAGAATCAGGAAGATAGGTTGAAGGTGCAGTCGGAGTCAGGTGTCATTAAGGTTGCGGCTCCGTTGTTGGATCCAACAGCGGTTCTTTTTCCCGCAGTAGGCTCTCTGCAACAAAAGGTTGCAAAATCGGTAGAGGATGATTCAATTTTGGTTCCTAGCTCTTCTGGTGTGGATAGGTTGGAAAGTATCCCTTTCTCTTCTTCTAAGATTCTGTTTCCCCCTCGGGACAAACCTTCGTCCCTTTCAGAGTCCAATTCAATAGATCAATTGCTGAACATTGCAGAGTATAATGCTGATCTGTTGGGACTCTCTAAAGGCTACAGATCTTTGGTCAGAAATTGTTTTAATATTGGGTTTTCCAACATTTTTGTGCATGTTTTGAAAAATCTACCTGAATTCACAAATGATGCTTTACAGGATTATCAGGGGGGAACAGAATCAGTCTATTTTCTTTCCTTAAAATCTATGGCCTCTTCTGTATCCACAGACATCTCTTCCCCTATGGTTTCAAAATCTTCTATGGCTTTTTCTCAACCTTCCGTTTCGGGTCATTCTTCGGGGAGACTTTCGGTTTCTTCTCTCGCTCATCCGAGCTCTCTACCATTAATGGACTTGCCTTCGGGACAATCTTCCACAAATCATATGACTTCTCATCCTCCAGAGCTAGTTGCTGCAGCATCTGGCAGTGTGACTGTTCCCGTGTTCAATGTTTCGGCTCCGGTAGTCTCAACAATCACTCCGGTAGCTAGGTTTACTGGTAACCTATCATCCACAATCGCTTCGGGTTCGGCGCCTCGCAGTTTCCCATGCGAAACTCCTGTGAGCTCCGGCCCGTCTGGTGCGTTCTCTACATGTATGACGTCATCGTCAGGGTCTCCGGTGGTTACCCCGAGTGTGGCTTCTTCTCTCTTCCCTCCTACTGTACCTTCCTTCTCTACCTTTCCAACAGGTGTCTCTGTTCCTCCGGTTAGGACAGTTTTTGTAGGTTCGGGTTCGGTTGCGGGTCAGCAGGAGTTTTTCCCACCTTGTTCTGCTTCCACAAATAGCGGAGTGTCTGCTGCTGCGATTCCTCATCCGCATGCTTCTGTTATTCAGCCTAGTTCGGGGTTGGCGAGTATTGCGGCTTCTCCGTTTTCTGAGGTGGGCGTGGTTCGCCCAGGTGTGTCTGGCTCAAGCGTACCTCCACCGTTGTTGGAGAGTGCGGGTTTTGCGCAACCCTTCTCGGCTGCCCGCAACATTGCGGCTGATTCCCCAGGTGTTCGTCTTGTGCAGTCAGGTATTTCGTGTTCCGGGTTAACTGATCCAGCGTTTTCTAGGGGTCAGCCTGTCTCTGTTCCTGTCTCGACTTGGTCGGATCTTTCTGATAAGGATTTCTCTTGCGAGTCAGAGGATCCGGTACCGGAAGCCTGTTCTCCTTCAGCGAACGAGAACGAATACAAGCGGATGGTGGACTTCATTCATGCTCTTTACCCACAGTCCAAGGCTCCGAAGAACCTTTTCAACCTAATCAGGCGATGTTTGAGTCACTGTTTGCGACGAAACCAGTGGTGGCTCATGCACCAAAGAATCTAGTTTGGTTTGGCCGTGTTGAGCAGGCATTGAGGGAGGCAGATGGTAGGTTAGCGGCATTAATTGGGTCAGGTAGGCAGGATTCCACCTTGCTTCCTTCTCGTAAGGGTTTTTACAAGGTTGCGGGTAACCCTTCTGCGGGTGTTAGGGTCCCTCTTAATGAATCAGTGGAAGCTCTTCTATCTAGGGTCTCTTCTTCGAATCGTTTGGTTTCTGTCACGGCAAGAGAAGTGGGTATTTTGGAAGACACTTTTCGTACTCAGTCGGAGGCTCTATCCCATTCGATGTGGATGTTATCTGGTTTAATGGGGTTCCTTAAACAGGACGGTTATTCTCCGTCGGACCCGGTTTTGTTCGACAACCTCATCACTTCGGTGTCAATGGGACTGGCCTATCAGGCAAACATTTCAGCCGGTTGTACGACCTTCTTCGGTAAGAAAAGGAGGGATTTCTTTCTGAACCATCTACCTCCGCATTATCCAGATATTCACAAAAGGGCTCTGTTGAGAGCACCTTTGGCGCTCAGCAACAGTCTTTTCAGGGAGGAAGATGTAGCGTCGATGGTAAATTTCGTTTCCTCTTCTTCAGCTGTCGAGTCACAACAAGCCATGATTCGAGAGGTTCCAGGATGACATCACCAGCCAAGCGGATGTGTTCCAAATCACCAACCAGGTCCCCTAAGAAAGTCCGCTTCTCATCCAAGACTTCAGCTTCTGCTTCAGATCCGAAACCTTCTGTCCTTAAGAAGGGTTTCGGAAATAGAGACACTTCCTTCGTCTGCACCGGTAGGAGGTTGCCTAGCTCCATTCTGGGAAACCTGGAAGGAGTATGGCGCGGAGAGTTGGGTAGTGGAGGTGTTAAGGAGGGGGTACAGAGTCCCTTTTCGTTCTCTTCCTTCCCTATCCAGTTCACCGGTTCATCCTCCCAGTTATTCCCCTTCCTCCATCAGGGGAATAGCGTTAGCAGCAGAAGTCCGAGCCCTCTTGGAAAAAGGGGCATTAGAACCCGCTCCTTCTTCCCCAGGTTTTTAAGTCGTATTTTTGTGGCTCCAAAGTCGGGAGGATCTTGGAGACCCATCATAGATCTCTCAAGTCTCAACCGGTTCATCATCTCCCCGAAGTTTCATATGGAAACTTCTCAGTCGGCGCTGCGGTCGGTCCGGAGAGACGACTGGATGATTTCAGTGGACCTCAAGGACGCTTATCTCCAGGTTCCGGTCCATCCGGAATCTTGGAAGTTCCTTCGATTATGGGTCCAACTGGAACATTTCAGTTCAGAGTCCTCTGCTTCGGTCTGACCACAGCACCTCAAGTCTTTACGAGGGTGATGTCTCCTATTTCAGAGATAATGCATCGTCAGGGTTTCAGGATGAGGCGATACCTTGACGATTGGTTAGTTCAGGCTTCGTCAGTAGAGGAAGTTTTGCAGGCGAGGGACTTCTTACTGAATTTGTGTCAAAAGTTGGGAATACGCATCAACTTAGAAAAGAGTTCTTTGATTCCAGCTCAGACAAAAATGTATTTAGGAATAACGATTCAGACGCGTCGTTTGAGGGCTTTCCCGACGGAGGAACGAGTTTTGGCAATTCTGAGCCAACTAGAAACATTCAGATCGAACAGAGCGCAACCTGTGAGCTTATGGAAGAGCTTGTTGTGCAGGATGGCCTCCCCTCTCTCCTAACTCCAGGGTCGTCTCGGATGCGTTCTCTTCAGGCATGTCTCAGGAATCGCTGGGACTTTCGGGAAGAGAACGTGTTCATAGTCTGGGACGATTCTTGCCTTAAGGATCTTCGGTGGTGGTCAGAAGAATATCATCTGACCATCAGCGTAAGATTGGACTCCCCCATTCCAGATTTCCATCTGTACACAGATGCCTCGGATCAGGGTTGGGGAGCAACCCTGGAGGAATGTCAGGCCAGAGGCCTTTGGACGAATCTGGATCGGAGGGAGTCCATCAACCACAGAGAACTACGAGCAGTAGAAGAGGCTCTAAGCTGCTTCGCAGATCAGTTAAGCAACAGGACGGTAGCGCTCTTTTGCGACAACGTAACTGCTGTGTCATACCTCAAGAAGGAGGGGGGGACAAAATCGCAAATTTTGAATCAAGTCGCCCAGAGAATTCTCCGCTGGTGCGAGTGCCACAGGACTACTCTCATTCCTCAATTCGTGTCGGAAAATTCAACGTTTTGGCGGACGCCCCTAAGCCCGATCACAAGAGGTTCTAGGGGGGGAATGGACGCTAGTGCAGGAGGAAGTTCAACTTCTATTGAAGAAATGGCCAGCAACCATAGACCTGTTCGCTACGAGACTAAACTTTCGCCTCCCAGTATACTTCTCCCCAGTAGAAGATCCCATGTCGTTCGGGACGGACGCCATGTTGCATTCTTGGAACGACATGCAAACATATGCATTCCCTCCGTTCGGAATGATTCAACAAGTGTTGATGAAACTCAGGAACTCCTACAACGCCGAGATGACGTTGATTTGCCCTTTCTGGCCTCAAAGACCTTGGTTCCCGGACCTTCTCGATTTACTGATAGATGTTCCGGTTTTCCTTCCAGAGAGGAAAGATCTTCTCAGACAGCCGCACTTCCATCACTTCCACCGGAACCTCCGCGTGCTGAAGCTAGCTGCGTGGAGACTATCCAACGAGCAGCACGTCATGCCGGACTCTCTAAGGCAGTGGCTCGCCAACTATCTTTCTGTCTGAGAAGATCATCCAGAAAACTATATCAGGCCAAGTGGGCGGTTTATCGCAGTTGGTGCCGGAACCAAGGTCATCGTATTTCACTTCCAACGGTAGTGGAAATAGCGGACTTTCTACTTTTTCTGAGGAAAGAAAAGAAATTATCGTACTCTACGATCGCCGGTTACAGATCAATGCTTAGTAGTACGTTCCGTTTCCATCTTCCGGAATTGGCGACCAGCAGAATACTTCACGATCTCTTAAGGTCTTTTAAGATAGAACATCCAGTTCTTTCCCTTCAGGCACCATCGTGGGATTTAGCGGCGGTATTGACTCTCCTTAGGTCATCAGAATACAAGCCATTAGAAGCACTGTCATTAAGACAGTTAACGAAGAAGGTATTATTTCTAGTTGCTCTGGCCACAGCTAGAAGAGTAGGAGAGATTCGGGCTGTCTCAAGAACTGTATCTTTCTCAGGGAAAGATATTTTTCTGTCATATTTGCCGGAATTCGTAGCTAAATTGGAATCGGAATCGAATCCTTTACCCAGAGCGTTTAGAGTAACGTCTTTAGAAGATTTCGTAGGAGGTGACGCTTCAGAAATGCTATTATGTCCGGTCAGGGCGCTGAAGGCTTATTTATTACGCACAGAAAAGATGTTGCCTCGCCCGAGAACGCTATTCGTTTCTCCCAGACGTCCTTCACACTCGATCTCGAAGAATGCTATTAGTTTTTTCTTAAGAGAGGTGATACAACAAGCGTCGGCTAATTCTTCGATTCTTTCGGAACCATCGAACTCCTCTGAACGCCCAAGAGCTCATAGTATTAGAGGGGTGGCGACATCGTCGGCATTTCTCAAGAATTTCTCGGTGTCGGCAATCTTAGAAGCAGCTACTTGGAAATCAGTATCAGTTTTCACTTCTTTCTACCTTAAGGACATTCAATTCTCGTCGGAAAAGGGTTACTCGCTGGGTCCTTTTGTGGCGGCCAATTCAATTCTTTAGTAAAGGGTAGATTAAGGGTGGGGGTGGGGAGAGTAGGGGCAAGGTTAGACAGCATAAGATAGGTGAGTAGATTTGTCAGTGAATCGGAATTCTTTTACGAAACACAAGATGTTTTACAATTAAATGAGGATAGGTATATCCAGGTGGTTTTCAGCTAGATTTATTCACCCTCTCGGCACAGCATCGATGGCAACGGACGGCAATGATTCGGAAGCTCCGACTGCACACTCAACTTATCCTCCGTACATGAGAGGCTACAATAGCCACATGGGAGGCTTGTCGTTCCCCTCCATACATGAGAGGCTACCAATAGCCACATGGGAGGTTCGCCAGGCTCCGCTACATGCGAGGCTTTGATTAGCCACATGGGAGTTAGTTTCCCTTCTTCCGTGGGAGGTTTTCCTTGAATACCACATGGGAAGTAGCTCGACCCAGACAGTACCATGACTCGAGACTGACGTTAAGGGTACTCTCTCCTTTCAGGCATCCCCACCTGCCGAGTAGACTACCAGGTGAGGTTTGTTTTTTATATGCATAGTAGACGATAATGAGTTACCTGCTTTACTTGTTGGTAGGTCGGTCTGACTTAATTGAACCCACCTCCACTAAATTTTGTTAATCGGGCTAATTCAGGTGTTCAGGGAGTGTATTGCAATATGAAGTTTTCATAATAAAACTAATATTGTAATACTTACCTGAACACCTGAATGATTCCCACCCTCCTCCCCACTTCAATCTGATTAATGAATAATGCAATTGGGGTTCTCGGCCATACACAGCCGGGACTTGCAGCAGCGTTGCCAATGGTACGCTAGGTAACTCATTTGACAGGATTTTCCTGTAAGCGTTGGTAATGCTGACAGTTAATTACCCACTTAGTGGGTAATGAGTTGGGGATATAGTTCGGGCTGGTAGGTAACCAGGGCTAATTCAGGTGTTCAGGTAAGTATTACAATATTAGTTTTATTATGAAAACTTCATTTTATGTATACTTACCCAGTAATTACATGATCAGAGCCCACCCTCGTCCTCACTTGGACATAAGAGCATAAACAAATTGAAGCGTGACCCACAATTTCAAAATTTTAAGCTGCCGGTTAAAAGAAACTAATAGCTATGTAATTACTGGATTTCCCATATCTGAAAAAAGAAAATGGGACAGCTTCAATACTGTATGAGAAAAAATGGCTGTGTTTGAATGTAGGGGGACTTGAATAAGGTTTTCACGCATAACTGTAAGCCATATTTTTTTAAGGGTAATGTTGTAAGATGACTTTAAAATTATATTAAAGGGTTTTAGGATGATAGTTTAAGGTATATTTGAAATTATAATAAAGACTTTAAGATGATAATTTAAGGTATATTTGGTGTTTGAACTATTAAAGCAGACAGTCATAAGTGTTTTTAGAGGGGTGTTCCAACTTCACACTGATTTTCACTCAACATGGGTTGTTGTGGTTACAGTATTCCTTTTCGTGGTAGCCGCTCTTCTTCTTCCACCACTTACTTGTCTAGAGTGAGTTAGCCTGGTGACAGAACAGCTCTCGTGTCTCGGCAATTGCCTCGTAAGCATTGTGCAGACAGCTCTGGCAGTCGTCATGGTTATGTGGTGACGTCATGCAAGAACCCCCTACCTTCCCCACCCAGCCATTCTGTACTTATTGCCAGCATTCCGTGACGTCTTGTTAACTTTCCGTGGTATGTCACTTCTCTGGCATTTTTTCGCCTTACCATCATTGTCCGTAGATTGCCATATTTTTCCTGTCTCATTTCCTCCGTTTAGACTTTAGGGGTTTCAGCCATGATTTGGCTGATTCTCCTTTAGTATTTAAGCGGTGCTTAGCTCACTTTGTTCCGTTTCACTTCCTTTTGCCAAAGATGAATCCGTTGTTCAACGCTCTTTAGTTTACTTCTACCTCTACGCCTGTTAAACGAGTAAGAAGTTAACACTTATTATGGTAAGTTGCAGTATCATGGAAGTAGAACCTGTGGGAAATGGATGAACGTCAAAAGAGAAAGCAAGGAAACTGTTTAGTGTTAAATAGCTCATCACCTAAAATGAACACTGTGTACTTGCAACTGTGTATAGTGAGCTCTTAGGAACCAACCAACCTAGGTGGTGTGCAGGCATGTTGCTGGCTTAATCTAAACAACAGAGGTGATCTGAAGTGTATCCTTTAATGCTGGTTATCAGATGCCGCTGCATCTATTTGCAGTTTTTGAAGCTGCTTAGAGTTGGGTTAGGACTTAGATACAATATAAGTTTTTTCACCTTCCTTAGTTCAACTTGCAAGTGTCAACTTCTTGGGGCGAAGACTCCTCTAAAACGTAAGGTACTTTGGCCTACTTGTGAGGTGAAGTAATGCGTTTAAATTTGGTATTTTGTTCTTAGCACTACAACTCGATTAGTGTAAGAGTAATATATATATATATATATATATATATATATATATATATATATATATATATATATATATATATATATATATATATATATATATATATATATATATGTGTATGTGTGTGTGTGTGTGTGTGTATGTATATATATATATATATATATATATATATATATATATATATATATATATATATATATATATATATATATATATATATATATATATATATATATATATATATATATATATATTGTATGTAATGTTTATGCATGCATATGTAGATATGTATGTATGTTTATGTATGTATTTAGATACATATAAGAGATGATGATGATGATAGTTATGAATATTAGTCCTGAAGAAGTAGAGTTTCTTGATGATGCGTCAGAGTTGTAACCTCTCCGTGATAGACCTACTTCAGAGGCTAATGGGAGAAATATCTTATTCCTTTTACAACTCAGTTGTAAGTAACAGAAACAGTTGTGTACAAATCATATAAAGTAGCCCTGCTCAACCATTAGTAGCTGTTTTTGACAGTGTCTCATCATTGCCTCCTTAAGCCTAAGGCCATCACCTTAGATGTCTTGAATCATATTAGAAATTCTTAGCATTACCTTTGAAGTCTTCCTTCTAGGGCCTTGCCCCTACAGCTTTTTTTTTTTTTTTTGTGTAAGTTTCATGTAGAATTTCCCAAACCACTCTTGAGTTCTGCTTCAGTAGTAATCTGGCTCACATTCTAAGTGGAAAAATGACACGTAACCATAACTAATGTTTTGAACTCCCAGTTCAAGTAGGCTGTGTGGATCCTCAGGAGGCCGTGTGCTCGGTTTCAGAAGTGTTTGGTAAAGCAGCAAGAAGAACCTCTGGGAGTGATGGTTCTCAGGGAAGGATACTTTGTAACTTTTGTTATTTTTACCCTTACCAACTTCCTGACATCCTTCTTTCCACATTCTTCACACATAGAAGTTCAGAGTTGGAGGGGTAGATTGGACAGTTGTTATGCAACGAGGCCATCAAGCCATGGGCATTTCCAGTCTCAACAAGTTTATTCATATTACTCCCTTTTCAATGAGTCATTCAGTGTTGTCCTAGTGGCCTTTCACAAGGGCAAAGAATATTTTCTATCAACACATAGGACATGTACTTCCACATCCCGGTATACCTTCCATCGAAGAAAATTATTCTCTTGCGTGTTGGAGTTTTTAGCAGGATGATCCATCTGCTTGGTATTAGAATAGTTTTCTCATTTTTGGACAAATGGTTTATTCTCACCAATTTGTTTTTGACAACCTTGGGGTTGAAGAATTATGTTTTATATCTAACCTCAGAGCTGGGCATTTTATTCAATATTGATTAATCAATGCTTTTCTGATACAGTCAGTTGTTTTCCTGGGGGTTGAATATTACCTCTCTCTTTTGGGGGGTTTTTCCAACAGACAGATAGATAGACAATGTTTACCGTTTTTGAGAACTTTAATGGGTTGGCCTGTAAACCTCAAGAACCTTTACACTGCCCTCAGATGTTGCGGAGGCAGATTGGGGCCATTCTGAGAAACACTTGTTGTCAGGGAGTTGGAAGTTAAACAACCTACAGCTTTTGGCAGTTTGGAATGGTCCTATGCTAGCAGAACATCTAGTCAGAGACAATACAGTTTCAGTCTTTTCCAACAGTTCATCCTCTAGATTCTTACATAAGACGAAAGAAGACACAGATTAAGAACTTTGTTCAGGCTAGCAAAGAAACTTCCTTCTCCTTTGGACAGAGCCCAGCAACATCATTCCTTTACCTCAGTTTGTCCTAGGGAAAAACATTGTTATTGAAGAGCAACGCAGCAGAAGGAGCAAGGCCTTCAGTCAGATAGTCACTTCCTCAGGTTTGCCAGAAGTTTTGGAACCTATGAGGAGACCTAACATCAGTCTCTTCATGACTGCCCAAAACACTACTCTCCCAGTTAATGCCCTCCGTGCCAGGATCCTTGGGCATGGGTATGGGCAGTTGATGCCTTCTTTCAGAATGGTCAAATCTAGACCTTTATGCTTTTCCTGTGTTTGTGAGGAAACACTCAACAAATTGTGAGCTTTGCAAAACAAGAATGATTTTGATAGCTTGTTGGTGGCTCCAGTGGGAATGGTTCCCCTAACTTCCTTTCCTGGTGGTAGATGTTCCTCATCTTCCACTCAGGAAAGATCTTTTCAGACAGTCTTATTTGAGAAGATTCCATCTAACCTCCATATTTCATCTGACCATGTGAGGATTGTCTTTGTCTGTTAGAGCTAAGGGCATTTCTAGAATGGCCAAGGAAGCAATCCTAAAGTCTAGAAGGCCCTCCACTGTTTGACCTGTGTTTCAGTGACAGTGGTCAGTGTATTGTTCTTGGTGCTTGTCCAAAGTGATATCCAGCGCCCGTTAACTAGCCTGATTTAAGTTCTGCCAGTATCTCAGGTATGCAAAGCAGTTTTCTGTCACAGCAGTCAAAGGATACTGTTACTTTGCATTAAGTTCTGCATCATGCTGGCTAGAATATCACTCACAATTAAAAGTTTGAAGAGGTTTTCTATAATTTTTGCTGGAAATTTCATTCTTCCTGTGGTGGGTTATGATGAAATTTAGACATACAGTAGCCCTCTAGATTTTAACATAACCTCAGTTTGAGCCTTTTGATAAGGCAACACTTAAGAACTTTGAAGACACCTTTCTTTCGGCTCTTGTTGCAGCAAAGCGTGTTAGTGAGCTTCAAGCCCTTTCTTGTATGTGGGCTGTGTTCTAGTGGCAGCCTCTCTCTTTTCTTTCATTACTTAGAGAAAAGACTAGAAGTGAATTCTTTCTTAGATTTGTGATAGTGTTTAATTTAACTGGTTTAGTAGGCAAGGAAGAAGTAGCTGTCTTATGTCCAGTCAGAACACTTAAGGGTTTACCTGGACAGACATAAACCTTTAAGAGGAGGAGTTAAGTATTTATCTGTGGTGTTAGGAGACCAAACACTCCTGTGTCCAAGAATACTTAAGTCAGTGCATACAGGACTGATTCCTGAGCTTTGACCATTTTTGAAAATAAGTCAGTGCACACAGAGATGATTCCTGAGCTTTTACCATTTTTTAAAATAATCCTCATGGCTTCCATACCATAAGCACGCCTTTATTTCCTTTAAAACTTTTTGCTAGAGAAGCTTGCCATGCAGCTCAGGGGAGATGTAACTGTTGTTAACTCATATTATTTTTGAAATGTTCAAATTTAGCATGCAGTGTAAAGCCCTTAGTCCTATCGTTGCAGTGGGGAAGCTTTCTCCTGAACCAAGTATGATAGTAACCATGCTTTCTATCTTACTGTTAGTTGTTAGGAAATCCCACTGTTGAATTTTGGGAGCATGAAGGTACACATTGGTGTATAGGTGCTCACCTTCATATATCAAGGTGGTAGTTGTCTTTAGTTTTGGTCTGTCAGTTATGGGCTTTCGACTGAGACACAGGAGTTACTAGTACTCTTAAGAGATAGTCCTTTTTTCCCATTAAGGATCCTCTGACAAATCTCACTACGAGGGCTTTACACCTTATTGTGGTTCGAAAATCTGATGACAGTACTTGCCAGTTAGGATCACACAACAGTCAGGAATGTTGAGAAGCTTTTTCCCCCTCATTTAAAAACTGAACATTCTTTCTCTGGCTGCCATCCTCATTCAATGTAGTAGTCAGCTAACTTTAACAGTAGGTAAGACTCTTTCCAAATAATGAGAATTTTCATGATAAAATTAATTATTTGGATGCTTACCTACATTTAGTGGGCGGCCATGAAGAACTATGACAAGAACGTAAACATTTCAGTGCCACCTGGTGGGAAACAGGTGATTACAGAGACATTCCTAGTGTTATTTTTTATTTTGACTGCTGATTGCACCTAATGGCACCAAAATATAAGCTAACTTTAACAGTAGGTAAGTATCCAAATAATTAACTTTATCAGATGATTAGCTTTAGAATAGTGCTGAATTTAGATTTTTTGTATACTGTAATACTAACTTTTTAGCTTAGGAACTCATCAGCTGCATCTTAGGGGCTTGTCAGTCAGCAAAAGATAATCAAATACTTTATAGAAGTGTCATTTTCCTCATTATTGCATGTGTATTTTATGTTAAAGTATTTCTTTTTCAGGTTTACTCTCACAGTAATTGGTATGATATTGGTAAGCTGTACTTTATTTGGAAGAGGGAAAGTGGTTAGGAAAGGTTCTTTAATTGAAGTATTATAATAATGAATAATCTTGTTTGGCACTGTAACAGACACTGAGAGGTTGTATACAGAAGCTACACAAGTCATCTGCTCTGATTATGGCAAACAGTATACTTGGGAAATCAAGGTGCAGTGCATGGGAATGAAAGGTCATATGTCTGCCCAGCACATAATAAACTCCCTTGATCTTCCTCTGACGGTTGATGAATACTTAAAGAAAATAGTTGAACAGTATGATACTTTGTTCCCGACAGCTAAGTTACTGCCAGGTATTCTTTTAGGAACTTATGTCATTTGCTTTAGTTGCACAACCCTTAAGCCAGATTAGTTTATGCTTGCTTCTTTTGCCTTTGTGGTTTGGTTCTCTTTTCCTAAAGTCACATATTGTGTTCTTATCATCATTTATTGTCTTCTGTAACATTTACTAAAGGTACTTTTGAATCTTGAAATTACATTGCTTGTGCTTGGTATTCCAAGCTGCATATTGAATGCGAGCATGTGTTTTAGAGCCCAGGTAAGAAGAGCTGTGAGGTTAGAAATTCCATTTCAGATAATTGAAATGAAAGTTAAAAGGTCATAGGTGTAAAATTAATGGGGAGATGTCATTGGGGAAAATGACGAGATAATAAACGGCAACACAATGCATGGAGTAGGGATGGCAAGGAAACTAGATTACCTCAGAGGCAAATAAAAAGAAAGACAGCTGAAGACACTGTTGAAATTGTGAAGTCAGTTGTTAGCCTGTGAAACAGCCCTAGCCATTAGTAGGATGAATTTACCAAAGGAATATTCATTAGATGGAAGTGATAATAATTACACTGAGTAAAAGATTTTAGTAGACTCCTTTAACAAATTTAGTTATACATCTGAAAAACCCTGTAGGGGGTAGTGCCATCAGTGGGCCTCACGCTGTACACTACTATAGGCATTACTTAAGGTTCTTTGCAGCATCCCTTTGGCCCCTGGCTGCAACCCTTTTCACCCCCTCTACTCTACCTCCATTCATATTTCTCATTCTTCCATCTTGCTATCCACCCTCTCTTAATATTTGTTGCATAGTGCAAGTGCAAGATTTGGCACCTGTTATACATTTAAAACATTTCTGGTCTTGATTTCCCTTTCAGTGCTGAATGACCTCATAGATTCCAGTGCTAGGCCTTGGGCCTAGATTTTTTATTCGATTGTGTTCTATACAGCTGAAAAAATACAGAAAGCCTTTGCATTGAATGATTTACAGAAACAGTAAACATGCTGGAATTATTGAAATAAACCCTGTATGGTAAAATTATTGAAAATAGAGAATAGTGTTTGATATAAACAACAATCTTGCATACTTATAGATGATGAATTTTAGTGATTGGAATGATATAGGGCATTAATATTTATTAAAGTCAGCTAGATACACCAACAATGTTTTCTTGGACCGTACCAAGATAATTGCAAAATAGTTTTATCATCATTAATCAGCACCATATGGAAGTGACAGATATATCCCTTAAAAGAACACTTGGAAATGGAAGGATCAAGTTTTATGACTGGATATTAATAATTAATGATACAGAAGATAGTTTACATTGCTTTTAATATGAAACATTTGAAACTGCAATGAGTTGTATAAACTATATTTTATTGTTTGTGTATGAAGATGCATTTTCATGTTTGTTGCTGTCTCTGATGTCATCCTCTATTATATGCTTCTTAAATGTACTGTAGTAGCCGTACCCACATAATTCATAGGTCCCATTAGGAGTAAAGGCCATAGATAATATGATGTTGGATTTTCATCGAGCTTTGGTTGGTGATCATTCTCTTGCATATGCATTACTCATAGTGTTGTTTACTGCCTAATCTCTCTCAGATAGGAGATGGGTAAAGTGTCAAAAGTGCTGATCCTATACTGGAATGACCACTGGTGTAGACAGCCTGTACCCCTCGAGACCTAGTAATCCTAGTCCAAATTGATCCCAGTATTTTCTTTCTTAAACTCAACACCTGTATTTCCCATAGTCATCTTTTAGCATTAATAGTCACTGGCTTCTTTCCTTTTATAAATGTAGCTGGGTTTAGGTTGAGTCATTATCATTGGTTTGAGAAGGTCAGAATTTTGCCAATAGGTACAGTACAGTAATTGGGTAATGATTTTAATGGGGAACCAATGGAAGGTGGTTATATTTTTAATTCTGGAGGTGTTACTTGTCCTGATGGACAAATGGTTTTGTGTATTGTATGCTTTACTGCCCTGCCATTTATCTGTCCTGTGTTAGCCCTAATTTTGTTATTGTTACTTGTGCTAAAGAGAATTGAAAGTGTAATTAGTCTTACTTAAACTTTGTAGACTCTGGCATTCACATGTTCTGTTTGTTTACATTGAATTTGTTCTAGGACTGGAGTCAGTTGTTACTCTTGCCTTTAGAGTTAGGGAAATGGATAATTGTTGGAATTTTTTCTTGTCTTTTACAGATTAGTCACTTCAAATGTAATTCTTGTTTAGGATATTAAATCACTCACCTGACTTGAGGATGTTCTTATCTGACAATCAAGAAAAGTTTCATATTTTCAAAAGCTGATACCAGAAGTCTGGTAATATGCTGTCTCAGGAGGTATTTTAGTCTGTACTCTAAGTATTCTTGAGTGGAAGAAATTTTTTTTTCCATGGAACAATAGGCATCTTTAATAATTTTTTGGGATGCTGTCTGAAGGTAAATTTATGGAAACTTTGGGAACAGAGTACAGTATGTTGTATTTTGTTTATTATATTTTTCAGACACTGAAAAACTATACACAGCATCAACTCAAGCTGTTGTAGATCCTTTTGGAAAAGCATACACATGGGAAATAAAATGTCCCTTGATGGGAAGGGTGGGTATAGAACTTGCAGAGGCTATTGTGAAATCTCTGGATTTACCCCTATCTCCACAGGAGTACTTATCCCAGGTTGAAAAACAGTATGCACATTTCTTCCCACAAGCTAACCTTTTGCCAGGTAGGATTAGGCAGACCATTGACTAACTGTTGTGCTTTTATGTGGTTTTCTTCGTGTTAGTTTTTATAAAATGTATTTTAAATTCTGATATTCTAATAGTTTGTCTCTGACTTACTTGTTAAGGATATTTTGCATTAGGGATTTGATTTCAAGAATGGTTAACAGCATAAGATAGTTTTGTTGGTTTTTCTAACATGCCACGTATGGTTATTTGTTACAACTTTTGTGGTTTATTGTAATTGCTAGAAATTTGATTCTCTCTCTCTCTCTCTCTCTCTCTCTCTCTCTCTCTCTCTCTCTCTCTCTCTCTCTCTCTCTCTCTCTCTCTCTCTCTCTCTCTCTCTCTCTCTCTCTTTAAAACCATACTAGGAATAGTAGTTATCAAGAGCAATCCAAACTCCATACTTGAATTTTTTTGTGTGTGTTTGAAGTACACTGCATGTTGAGAGACCAAACTAAAAAAACCATCTTTTGAGAATGTAGGAAATCCTGCAGTTACTGTAGGTAATTATTGTTATACAAGTATATTCTTTTTGTAGTTGACTGCTCTTTTAGTCTTGTTAAATGATCCCAATTGCTCATGACATGTTTTTATGAAGATTGCATAGAAATTTGGTTTTAATCTTTGAGGTGGAGATGCCTTATAGCAAGTTAGATTAGTGAATAACATGTATACCATGGGACACTGATGATAGGAAATGTTTGTTAGTGGCAACAAAAGTTATTTGTGTACAATGCAATCCTATTCTGTAGTAGTTTTTATAACAGTTCAAGTTTGTTATTGTTATTAATACTATGTGAGTGTGTCAACTAGTTTCTGCTGGCACTAAAAGAGTTTGAATACCATACCTACTTGGGTAAAAAGTGTGAGAAGGGAGGCTGGAGATTTGTGGAAGATAAAATACAGGAAAGACAGCAGTGGCAGAAGTTTAAAGAAACCCTATGCATCAGCATTGGGATTAGTGATGATGTTGATTTAAAATAGTTTAACAAGACCACTGAGGTACATGTGTAGGCTTCATGGAGCTGGATTGAAGTTTATTCTTGAATGCTTCATGAAAATTGGAGTAGTATCAACTAGGGTAGAAGAGACCAAAGGGAACTGTTGAAAAGTAAGAGATGCAAAGAACCTCTAATACTGCCCACAGTACACCACGCATGTGATGCTATACCTGCTACCCCATACACGAACAAAGCATCAGAGGTTGAAGTGCTTAATGTTGTCCTTTAATACATTAAATGTTGATTCCCAAGTTTGACCATTACATGAAAACTGTCAAGTGAGCCTTGAGTTCAAGGCAGTCCCCAGTTATTGGTGGGCTCGGTTATCGGCGATCTGGTTTGTTGGTGCTTGTCTACCAACGAAAACCGGGATTTTCAGTACAAATATGCACCGATTTCCACTTATCAGTGCCGATAATCTCGTATTGCTACCAATACATACCTAACAGAGGCGCCAATAACCAAAAATTGCCGATTTTCGGTTATCAGCAATTTTTGCCTAATGTCACGCCATCAGAACAGAACCCTGCTGATAACCAGGGACTGCCGTGTGTGTGTGTGCGTGCTTGTGTGTGTGTGTGTGTGTGTGTATATATATATATATATATATATATATATATATATATATATATATATATATATATATATATATATATATATATATATATATATATATATATATATATATATATATATATATATATATATATATATATATATATATATATATATATATATATATATATATATATATATATATATATATATATACAGGCAGTCCCTAGTTAACAGCGGGCTCGGTTAATGGCGATCCGGTTTTACGGCGCTTGTCTAGCGACGAAAATCAGCAATTTTCGCCCCGAAAATCGCCGATTTCCTCTTATTGGCACCGATAATTGGGTACTGGTGCAATACATACCTAACTGAGGCGTCGATAGCCAAAAATCGGCTCTTTTTGACGCCAATAAGCCCCAAAAATCGCCGAAAAATCGTCAGAAATCACCGATTTTCGGTTAGTGGCGATTTTCGGTTATCATCACACCCCAGAACAGAACCCCCTCCAATAACTGAATAGGATATATATATATATATATATATATATATATATATATATATATATATATATATATATATATATATATATATATATATATATACTGCATATATATGTGTTTATATATAATGTATTGGTATTGCTAAAATATTATTTTTAATTTTTGTTTGCCCTTTATTTGTTACAGTTAGAGTAAAATCCTTTGTCATTTGTATAGGAGCTTGTTGGTAAGATATTTAATCCCTAAGGGACAGGCATGATTATATGAGGATCTATAACAGGTTTTGAGCGATGGACAGACTAACTCATGTGAGTATTAATATTACTCGCCATACGATTTGGATGAATTTAGTGGGAAAGATGTTCATGTCACTTCAGTGGTGCATAAATGTTTTAAGGCAACTGTAGTAGCTCAGCACAGGACAGAGGGTGATCATTGTGCCTTGAGACTTGATGGAATGTATTGCCCCTCTCTATCCCATGACATCTTTTTATTTATTTGCTCATGAATATACCCAAGGATTGTTATTGGTTGTAGTTCTTATCTTTTGTGGTAGTGTGTCAGTGATA
Organism: Macrobrachium rosenbergii; assembly: GCF_040412425.1. Classification (NCBI taxonomy): domain Eukaryota; kingdom Metazoa; phylum Arthropoda; class Malacostraca; order Decapoda; family Palaemonidae; genus Macrobrachium; species Macrobrachium rosenbergii. The sequence continues at coordinate 34,565,708 of NC_089747.1, forward strand.
ATTGTAATTTTGCAAAGAAAAGTGCAAAGAAATAGAGAAAAAACATGTATACCTCACAAAAAAATACTGCATCTCCTCATCTCAGTAAATCTCATAAATATTTTACAATAAATATACTCAGAATTTGTTACTGATTTTTCTTATCTTTTATGATATTGTGTGAGCTGTAATTATAATTTTACAAAATAAAATAAAATAAGTTATTAGAAAAACATATAACTTTGTGAAATTATCACATTTTTATGAGTGCCTTGGAAAAGAGGTCCTGCACAGGGTTGTAAATCTTCACTTTCAACTTCTCATGGAAGGTACAGAAAATTTTTTAAGATTTTTTTCTCACACCACATGCATATGCATATCTTACTCTTTCCATTGAAGTGTTTTTTCTTAAGTTGGACAACCTTAAAGTTTGCCCACTGATGTAACTGAACTGTCGAATCATGAAGATGGAGAGAGACTATCCCACCGTTTGTTACGTAAGCCACCACCGTTGTATTGTTGGACATCAAGACCACGGGATGCCCTAGTGTGTGATCCTGAAAATCCTGAAGAGCTAAATAAGTTGCCTACAGTTCCAGGATGTTGATGTGAAGTTGTTTCTCTTCTTGATTCCACATTCTTGAAGTCAGAAGATCTTCCATGTGAGCCTCCAATCTTCAGTTGAGAGGTCAGAGATGAGAAGAATCTCTGGAGAAGGAGCATTAAGGGCCATTCCTGTGGTCATGTTCCTGTCGTCCAGCCACCATGCCAAGTCCTGTCTGACCTCTTGTGAAAGAGGAACACTGAAGAATGGAGAATCCTTCACTTGGGACCAGAATTCCTTCAACCTCCACTGCAGTGAGCGAAGGTGAAGTCAGCCATGAGGGATGAGCTTCTCCGAAGATGATAGGTGACCTAGAATGACTTGCTACTGACGTGCTGGCTGTTTCTTTTTCGATAAGAATGACCTCATGACTGTCCTGAATTTCTGTATTCTTGGATCTGAAGGAAAGACTCTTGATACAACTGTCTATCAGCATGCCCAGGTAAAGAGTCCTTTGGCTGGGAACAAGATTCGACTTCTCTAAATTCAGCACAATCCCTAGGTTGAGACAGAATTGAAGAAGACGGTCTCTGTCTTGGATCAGCTTCACCCAAGAACTTGCCGGGACCAGCCAGTCGTCGAGGTATCTGAGAATGCGTATTCCTTGAGAGTGTGCCGAAGGCGAGACGAGAGTAAACACTCTTGTGAATACCTGTGGGGCACAGGAGGCCAAAGCAAAGCACTTTGAACTGATAAACTGTCTGTCCTAGAATGAAGCGAAGAAATTTGCGAGATGATTGTTGAACTGGGATCTGGAAGTAGGCATCCTTCAGGTCTATTGTCAACATAAAACGTCCTGCCTGATGGCAGCTAGAACCGTACGGGAAGTTTTCATTTTGAAACGAGTCTTCCCGATGAATAGGTTCAGAGTTGACAGATCTATTACTGGTCTCCAGGCACCCGATGCCCTCTCTACCAAGAAAACTCGACTGTAGAAACCCATGGAAGGATCCATCACTACTTACACAGCTCCCTTCTCCATCATCTCCCTCACTTCATTCTGGAGAGCGAGATCCTGTCGCGAGCCAGGAATGTATGTCCTCTGAAGGAGAGGACGATCGGTGAGAGGAGGACGAAACTCAAAAGGGAGTAGATATCCTACCCGCAGAACATCTACTGCCCAATCTTCCACTCCTTTTCAACCCTTCCTTAGAGGATTTTGTAGGTAATGATCGAGACAAGATGCCACTTTGTCCAGTTAAGGTGCTGCGGTACTACCTGTAGAAAACTTGGCAGCTCAGGCCTGAATATCAGTGACTCTTTATTAGTACAGTACTGTATGTATATATACTGTATATATATACAGTAAGCCCTCATATTCGCATTCTCAGGATTCGCGGATTTCTCTATGGAACATATATACACATTGTTTGCAGAAAATTTGCTTATTTGCAGTATTTTTCACCGAGAAATATTCACTTATTACTGTATTTTCATGACTAAATGCACGATTTGTGATAAAAATATTAAAATACTCAGGTATAAGCATTTTTAGAGGGTTTTTTGAACTATCAAAATAGATAATTCTAAGTGTTTTTAGAGGGGCTTTAAGTATTTGTGGATTTTAGCTGTTTACAGGGGGATGTGGTATGCATATTATTTATATATATATATATATATATATATATATATATATATATATATATATATATATATATATATATATATATATATATATATATATACATATTACAGTATAGTATATATATACATTTATATATGTACAATTACTGTATACCTTGGCTCATAAACTTAATTCTTTCGAGGACGCAGTTTGTGACCCGAAAAGTTCGCAACCTTAATCAATTTTTCCGTTTAAAATAATGTTAATAAAAATAATTTGTTTGAACCTCAGAAACATTGACTTTTCTCAATTTTTTTTTTTATTTACAAAGACGGTAGTGCACTGAGATAACGGACCGTAGTATATTGTACTTATGGATATATCAGTGCAAACTGGAAATATCGATTTCAGGGTTTTCACCTCTGGATCGAGCTCTGATCTGGTATTTCAAATCACGTGCTCTTAGTGGGTACCCCACTCAATTACCAGCTCCCCTTGAGTTACTGTTAGTGTTTCTTTATTAATTTATATTGCTTTCATTTCTAGAAATACACTAAAGCTTTAACTGTCTTGCATTTTATATTAATAAGCAGCTGTTTGCTGATGTTAGCTACAGTAACTAAAATACGTTTACTAAGAGTTGCGTTGCAGTTGTCTAGTTAAAAACTTGGGTATTTTCTATGTAATTGCATAAGTAAAAGCCAAATACATTTTTATTCATCCATCACTCTTTTGAAGCAATCCCAGTAAAATATTGCATATTCACAAAAAAGCAGCTTTTATATAAGCTACTTACCAAGTAATTACATAGCTATTAGTTTCTATTTACCGGCAGCTAGAATTTTGAAATTCACGGTAGCTCTACTTTTATTTTGGCTAGGCGAGTGACCCGCCCACTTTTGGGATAAGAGGGGAACCAGCTTAGCAAACGAACTCGTATGTTTCTGCTGGCTGATGGCTGTGGTTACAGTGATTGGCAGCAGCGGTTTTTTGAAATTTCTCTTCTCTGTTGATCTTGGATCATTGGTGAAGTATTCGCTTTATGGTAGCCTTTTCGGCATAATTTGCTAGTGTCAGGTTTTCTTTGAAGACTAGTATTACCGAATTTGACAATTATTTGGACTTGTCAGCATGTGTGATTCGGGCTCTCAAAGTGTTAGGTATTGCAGTAAAGGCTGCAGTATGAGACTGATTAAAGCATGTTATGACCCTCATACTCTCTGTACTTCTTGCAGGGGTCAAATTTGTTCCCCTGAATTGACCTGTAATGAGTGTGTCTCTTGGGATCTGAAAATGTGGAAGACCTTGAATAGTCATTTGATGAAATTAGACAGGGATAAAAAGAGAAAAGCAGCAACTAGAGCTAGTAGCAAGAAGACTTTAGCAAGTAATTACATAGCTATTAGTTTCTACTTACCGGCAGCTAGAATTTTGAAATTTACGGTAGCTCTACTTTTATTTTGGCTAGGCGAGTGACCCGCCCACTTTTGGGGTAAGAGGGGAACCAGCTTAGCAAACGAACTCGTATGTTTCTGCTGGCTGATGGCTGTGGTTACAGTGATTGGCAGCAGCGGTTTTTTGAAATTTCTCTTCTCTGTTGATCTTGGATTATTGGTGAAGTATTCGCTTTATGGTAGCCTTTTCGGCATAATTAGCTAGTGTCAGGTTTTCTTTGAAGACTAGTATTACCGAATTTGACAATTATTTGGACTTGTCAGCATGTGTGATTCGGGCTCTCAAAGTGTTAGGTATTGCAGTAAAGGCTGCAGTATGAGACTGATTAAAGCATGTTATGACCCTCATACTCTCTGTACTTCTTGCAGGGGTCAAATTTGTTCCCCTGAATTGACCTGCAATGAGTGTGTCTCTTGGGATCTGAAAATGTGGAAGACCTTGAATAGTCATTTGATGAAATTAGACAGGGATAAAAAGAGAAAAGCAGCAACTAGAGCTAGTAGCAAGAAGACTTTAGCTAGTCAGGTGTCGGCAAAATCTTTGTCTGATAATTCTTCTTTATCCTTTGTTCCACCTGATCCCATGTCTCAATCTGTACTGATTACTCTGCACCCTGGCTCCCTTACTCCCGATCCCAACCTCAGTACAAGCCTTGAATCGAGAATTAATCTTAAGTTTGGATTACTCGTCGACATGATTGAGAAAATTGGTGCTTCTGTTAAAGTCCTAATGGACAAAGTGAATGTGAAAGGTGGTAGTGAAGTGTTAGTGGTGGAGGTGGCTGTCTGTCCTGCTGATTCTCCTAGGCCAAGGTCCCTGGCAAACTCCCCCAAACCTGGGAGGAGCCAAACTGGCAGCCCAAAGGAGGTCGGTGGGGTCTGCCCACAGGCAATCGCCCCCTCAGTCGTACCAGTTGCCAATTCCCAGGCTACGACAGAGCACTGCTGGAAGGGTGTATCTATGGAAGTGGATCGTCTGTCTTCTAGTATTTCCAGCAGTGACTCCAGACCTAGGCGCCAATGGCTAGGTGAATCTTTTCCTCTGAAAAGACGTGCTGCGGGCGTTTCTCAACCTTCTGCTGTTCCGATTAAGAAGGCTAAAGAGACTTCTCCAGAACTTCTTCGTTCCTGTAGCTTCTGGGACAGTCCGGAATGTTTCTCCCAGGATCAACCAGTGTTAGTGGGACAAGTTCTACCTTCTAAGCGCACTACTTCTCGGAAGCGCTCTTCAGCATCGAGAACTTCGTCTTATTCTAAGCGCGCATCTTTTGCTTCGGAGGACTTGCCGAGACAGGTTGTGATGTCAGAACGCTGTCAGCGCCCATGCGCCCAACCCCTGTGCTTGTAGCGCCTGTACAATCTGCTGTTCCTGAATCTTCATTGGCGCCAGATCTTCCTTCCCTAGTGGTTCATGGTGCTGCCTCTGTTGTGACTCCCTCCGAGTGCCATTCATCTGTTGTGCGTCCATCATCTCTTGAGCACCTCTTTGCTGAGCATCCGTCAATCCCAAGCGCTCATCTGGTCCCAAGCGCCCATTGGCATCCGAGCACCCATCGGCTCCTGAGCGCCCACCAACTTCAGAGCGTCCATTGGCGCCCATTCTCCTCTTGCAGCAAGACACTCCTTTGGCGCCCAAGGTTAATGTCGCTTCCAAGTGCCCGATTTCGTCCATTTCTTCGGCAGAGCCTGTGTCTTCTTTGGTTCTACCTGCTAAGGCTATGACAGTTGCGCCTTCTGTTTGGATCCTTCTGTTCAGTAGATCCTACGCTTAATTCAGAAAGCCCTATCAGTCCGCCAGCCCATTGCGGATCTGTCGCCAATCTCTTCAGAGGAAGAGGAAGTAGCAGACCCTGTTTCCCCTCCGTCGGCGTTTGCCTCCTTACTCAATTTTCTGCTGGTGACTTTTCCTGAACACTTCTCTCCTGCAGCTCCGGCATCTCCGGCTTCAATTTACATTATGGATAACCCAACGTCTTCTTCAAGAATGCCTAAAATGGTACTGTCCTCTTCAGCTAAGAAGGCTTTCCGTGAAGTGGAGAACTGGCTCTCAAGCAAGAGGGAGCAGGGTAGAGGCTCCTTCCATGGGAGAACCTGCCTCCTCCCAGGGAGACTTCTCTGGTTTAGTTGACTCCTCCAGACAGTCGGCGTTCAATGCAGCCAAGATTTTGTTCTCGTCCTCGGAATTTGACCATCTGATCAAGCACTTGTTCAAAGTCTTGGAAGTACTCAGCTTTCTCGACTGGGCAGCAGGAGCTCTTGCTTGTAAAGTGAAGGAGTGCCCTCATATCCCTGAAGACTTCTCTTCAGATTTTTTGGGAGTCATCTCTTGCCTGGATAAGGGTATTAGAGACAGCTCTTTCTTTACACAATTTTTAGACTTGAAGATGCTGCTAGCACACTCATTTGATTTGTGATTTTCACCACATCTAGAGTTAGCCTCCCTTTTTGCTATGGGTATCCACAAGAAAGGGAGCTTTGGTGTTCATACACCATGAAGGGAGTTTCTCCCTCCCAGAAGTCCGCACTCCTTTTCTCACCTCTGGAAAAGAAGCACCTTTTCCCTGAGTTGACTGTGCTACAGATTGTGACTGATCTTCAACAGAAATCTATGTAGGATCTCCTCACACAATCAACGAGACAGCCTAAAGAGTCTCTGGCTTTTCCCCCTAGGACAATTTCTCTTGTCCAACCCCAGCCCTTTTGGGGTAGAGGCAGACAAAGAGGCTTCCCCAGACCTCGTGGAAACGCTTGTTTCACCCCCAGAGCTATCAAGAAGTCCTCCTACAAACCACCCGCACGTAATTGAGGATCTAGTCCTCCGCACACCTGTGGGGGCAAGGCTCCTACATTTCTGGGAGTGTTGGAAAGCAAGAGGAGCAGAGAGAGTTGGATTGTCCAAGTACTAAGAGAAGGCTACTCAATCCCGTTTTCAGCCCTCTCCCAAGAAGTGACAGCTCTTTGTAAAAGAAGCAGTCGAACTAGTCGAGGACACCTCATCTCCCAGGTTCTACAATCGATTGTTTGTAGTCCCCAAAGCATCGGGTGGCTGGAGGCCAGTTCTGGATGTAAGCACCATGAACTTGTACGTACAGAAAACCAAATTCAAGATGGAGACCCCCCAGTCCGTCCTTGCATCTATTCGTCTGGAGGATTGGATGATCTCAGTAGACATGAAAGATACCTACTTCCATGTCCCACTCCATTGGGATTTTAGGAAGTTTTCAAGGTTTGTGTTCCAGCAAAAAGTGTACCAGTTCAGAGCCCTTTGCTTCGGTTTGTTGACAGCCCTGCAGGTATTCACACGTGTTCTTGCCCCAGCGGCAAAATGGTTACATCTGATGGGAGTCAACGTTTTGTTCTATCTCGACGATTGGCTTATGCGCTCCCAGTCGAAGGAAAAATGTGCGGAGGACCTTCACAAGACCCTTCTTCTCACCCAGGATTTGGGCCTCTTGTTGAATTTCCAAAAATCTCAACTGACTCCTTCTCAAGAGATAACTTATTTGGGGATGAGGATAAACTCTCGGAGTTTTCGGGTTTTTTCCCTCCCCCCAAAGGATAAACTCGTGCCTTCAGAAAATAAACAAGTTTGTCGCCGGTCAGTCCTGTTCTGCGAACAGTTGGATGAGCCTGTTGGGGACTCTCGTCCATGTAGCAGTTCGTTTCCCTAGGAAGGCTTCACATGAGAAACCTACAGTTCTTCCTGAAAGTCAACTGGAACAGGAAGAAACACCCGGATTCCTTCATTTTTCCAGTAATGAAGGAAATAAAAGAAGCTCAGTCCTGGTGGAATTCAAGAGACAAGCTCTCTCAAAGGAAGTCAATTCTCCCCCTGAACCCCGACCTAGTGTTTTATTCAGACGTGTCAGACTTAGGTTGGGGAGCCCTCCTGGGAGACAAAGAAGTTTCAGGCCTGAGGACATCGGAACAGATGAAGTGGCACATCAACGTGAAGGAATTGACGGCAATTCACTGAGGATTGCAAGTGTTTGCATCGGAGGTGTCTGGGAAGACAGTGTCCGTCCATTTAGACAACACCACAGCTCTATCTTATATAAGAAAACAAGGGGGACCTCATTCTTTCTCCCTTTGCCAAGCAGCAAGAGCCCTTCTCATTTGGGCGGATCAAAATCAAACCCAGATCCTGACCAGATTCATTCAAGGGAAAGCAACGTTTTAGCAGATGAACTCGGCCATCGAAGACAAGTTCTCCCCACGAAGTGGACTCTAGACCCTCTAGTTTGCATAGAGTTATGGAAACTGTGGGGAAGACCGATTCTAGATGTGTTTGCGACTGCAAAAAATCATCATCTCCCCCTGTATTGTTCACCAGCGCCAGATCCACAAGCTTGGGCGACAGACGCGATGCTTCTGGATTGGTCGAACATGGACCTTTACGCCTATCCACCATTCAAGATGGCGAGAGAAGTGTTAAAGAAGTTCGAAGTCATCGGGACGTAAAGATGACATTAGTAGCCCCATTCTGACTAGCCCTAGAATGGTTCCTGGATTTGCTGGAGCTTCTAGTAGATTTTCCAAGACTATTACTGTACCTCAAAAACCCAGTCTGCTCAGACAACCACATTTCAGAAGGTTCATCAAGGACTGTCCACTCTGGCTCTGACCACATTCAGACTCTCTCCAGATGGGTGCGAGCAAAAGGATTTCCAAACGCAGTTGTGGACGCTATTGCTCAGTGTAGATGACTTTCCTCAAGCAAAGTTTACCAAGCCAAGTGGACAGTCTTCCGTGACTGGTGTAGGAGAAACGACTCAAATCGGTGGTGTAGGAGAAACGACTCAAATCGGTGGTGTAGGAGAAACGACTCAAATCGGTGATTTCATTCTATATTTGAAGTCTACCATTAAAGGACACAAAGCAATGTTGAGCTCTGTTTTTAGACATAGAGGTTTAGATCTCTCTTCTAATAAGGACCTTTCTGATCTTATTAAGTCGTTTGATATGACCAAGCAAAACAATAGTAGGCTAGTAGCCTGGAATTTAGACGTGGTACTGAAGTGGCTATTGCAACCAGGCTTTGAACCTATGCAATCTCTCTCTTTAAGGGGCCTTACTAGGAAAACTCTGTTCCTAGTAGCGTTAGCGATGGCCAAGAGAGTCTGTGAGCTTCACGCTTTGGATAAAAAGGTTGGTTTCTCTCAAGGTAATGCAATCTGCTCATTTACCTTAGGGTTTTTAGCTAAGAATGAGTCCCCTGCCAACCTGCTCATTTGTTGTTAAAAGTTTAATAGATATCTTAGGTCCTGACGAAGTAGAAAGAACCCTTTGCCCTGTAAGGGCGTTAAGATACTATTTACTGAGAACGGAAAAGATCCGCGGGCTGTCAAGCAACCTTTGGTGCTCAGTTAAGGATCCTTCTCACCCTCTTTCAAAAAATGCCTTGGCATTTTTCATCAAGGATTTAATTCTAGAAGCGCGCTCACAAATTGATGAAGATACGTTGCCCATAGTGAAAGTCAAAGCGCATGATGTAAGGGCTTTTAGGCATAATTTTCTATTGCCTCTATCATTCAAGCAACGTTTTGGAAATGCAAATCGGTTTTTGCAACTCATTATTTGCGTGACATTGAAACTGTCTATGAAAATTGCAGTACCTTGGGGCCTATTTCGACTGCTGGTATGGAGCTGGGAGGAGTAGTATAGGAAGCCTTTTTCATCCTTCGTATTTTTTCGCCTTGATTCATGGTATCGAGTCGTAGGGGAGCCTAGGGGTACTTGGTATTTGGAGTGCTCACCAGGTTTTATCCACAATGGTTGTGTAATGTTATGCTGTAATGTTTGGCTATAGGCAATTGTGTTTTGTTTTATTTATTCTTTGGTTGTGTTTTTTCTGTTACTGTGCCCAGGGCAGGGGCAAACTGATTATTCTTTGTATGCGATCGGACTCTCTTTTGTAACAAAGGAATCCCACTATGTAGCAGGCGACTCCTGGCTATACCGCCACACCGCTATACGTTGAGATGGGCTCCATCCAGAGGCAGTATTTTCCTGGAGCAGCTCTCTCAACAGGTAAGGGACCAGCAAGCATTTTAACTGATGCTAGCAATATTCTATTTCTTTACATTACTCATTTTAATGTATTAGGATAGATAACCCACCTCCTATAACATGGGATTCAGCTATGTAATTACTTGGTAAGTAGCTTATATAAAAATGACATTTTTCTAATAAAATAAAGTTTTATATATACTTACCAAGTAATTGCATGATGAAAGCCCTCCTTCTTCCCCTCGCATGGTTGGAAGGCATAAACATATTGAGCTCGTTTGCTAAGCTGGTTCCTCTCTTACCCTGAAAGTGGGCGGGGTCACTTGCCCAGCCAAAAGAAAAGTAGCGCCACCGCGAATTTCAAAAGCCTAGCTGCCTGTAAATAGAAACTAATAGCTATGTAATTACTTGGTAAGTATATATAAAACTTTATTTTATTATAAAAATGTCATATTCTTCATGGAGCAGTACGTGTTAACAACAGGAACTCACAAACATTGATATCTGGATTCCCTCTGCTGCAGTCACTCTTGGAAAGGAGTGATCTAGTCTTTCCATTGAAAGACCTGCGTTTGATCCTGGTGTGAGTCAGAAATTTATTTCTGTTCCACACGTGATTGTGTGTTGATTATTTCTACCATATTCACTGAGTAGATCACTGCTGAGTCGGGAAGTTGGAGAGAAAACACACTGGTATGCAAGCAGTTAGCCTGCCCAGGTAAAGCCGCAGGTACAGTGGTACTCAGGTTCCAACTTCTTTTATGACTTGTGTGGCTTGGTTGGCAAGGGTCTCATCTTTCAATTGAAAGACTTAGTTCAATCTTGACAAGTCAGAAATTTATTTCTGTTCCACATGTGATTGTGTGTTGATATATATATATATATATATATATATATATATATATATATATATATATATATATATATATATATATATATATATATATATATATATATATATATATATATATATATATATATATATATATATATATATATATATATATATATATATATATATATATATATATATGCATGTATATGTATATAAAAGAGAATGATAAAAGTATTGTTAGTAACCTTATACTCGTGTGTAAATGCGTACAGCTATAAACAGCCAAACAAGAAACTGTTGTTTTGCTTATCACCAAATCAGATAACAAGAGCTGTTTTGCTTGTATTTCAACCATCATACGGTAATACACAATTACCGTAGTTATGGTACAAATGAATTATAGTACAAATGAAGTTAAGTAGAATAGGACTGAAATATTTTTACATTATACACTTATTCAGTATGGATAAGATCAGCAAGGAAATATACTGCTAAATGTAAGCTGTAAGTTGTAGCTGAAGCTGAGAAAACAATGTTCAAGCTGCTAATAGCTATAAGTTATCGTGCATCAGCAACACAGATGAAACTCGACCATAATTAAAATTGGAGAGAAAGTATTTTAATCAAAACTTCTGGGCATGAAAGAACACACATTACTGCTATTTTTATGCCAATAAACGATAAATACATAAAGCTCGTACTATGATGAAATCGAGTGAATAGCGAACGGAATCTTGATTTTCTTACACAAAACAAATGCCCCCAAACAGCCAGCGTCATCTATTAACGAAAAAAAAAAAATAGCTAAATTAATTTCACAAGGAGATGTATTTAAGTTATATTTCAACTTAAAAACACTCTGTATAACAAAAAATAACCTTGCCCATATAAATAAAGTATTTAGAGATTCATTTACACTAACTAGAAGCAAGAAAAACACTCTGAACGGAGTTAAATAAAGCGAAATAAACTTAACGTGTAATCGATTTCCAAACCAAAATATTGATCGCTATGATCGCAGTTTATAATACAAAAACAATATAAGAATATATACAATATTATTGGATAGAATGAATGAAGGCATAACATTTTAAAAGATCCATGGAAAAGATGCATATTCGTTATGTGTTATTTGTATAATACGATATGTGAATATAGAGTACTGTATATGTATATGTATACAATATACCATAGTGTAGGCTAAGCTAACTCTTGTTTGTTATTCAATTTCTCTTTGTATTGAATTATCATAAGTCACTCTGCAGGAACCTTCAGAGTTAGCTGATATTAATAACTACTATATACAGTATACATGGTATTGAATACCTTGGTGTATGCCAGGCCATATTCGAGATATGTTTTTTCCAACAAACGATGGGGTTTTGGAACCTAACCCCACCATAGTAGGATAATGCCTGTATAAGCATTTTTAGTTTTGTTTTGTGTGTTTGAACTATCAAAATAGGCAGTTCCAAGTGTTTTTAGAAGGGTTCTAAGTATCCGCTGGTTTTAGCTATTCCGGGGGTATGGTTTACTGTAATGTGTTCCTTCATGCCCAGTAGTTTTGACTAAAATACTTTCTCTCCCATTTTAATTACAGTTGAGTGTCATCCATGTTGCTGATGCACGATAATTTATAGTCATTAGCAGCTTGAACATTGTTTTCTGAGCTTCGGCTACAACTTGCAGCTTAAATTTAGCAGTATATTTCCTTGCCGATTTTTTATCCATACCGAGTAAGGGGATAATGTAAAAATGTATCCGCCCTAGTCTGCTTAACTTCATTTAAAGTATAACTACAGTAATATTGTGAAACACAAAACAAAACGGCTGCTATCTGATTCGGTGATAAGCAAAACAACAGTTTCTCAGTCGGTTGTTTATGGCTGTAAGCATTTAACCCTTTAACGCCGACTGGACGTATTTTACATCGACAAAAATTGTCTGTTGGGTGCGGAATGGACGTAAAATACGTCGACTACAAAACGTTTTTTTTTTATATTCACGGAAAAATACTTATAGGCCTAGTTTGCGAAAAATTTTAAATCACGCACCTTGAGGGATGCTGGGAGTTCACGGATCACGCTGTTTGTTTTGTTTACAAGCGTGAGCCAGCTGCGCATGTGCGAATTTCTTTCTTCTCCCAAAAGAAAGCATCAGCTAACTCTGCTGAAAATCTCAGAAATTCCTTAGTCACTTAGTCATAATTTTTGCACCATTTTCTATTAGCCGTTACATAAAGTTTTATATATGAAAATGTGTGCAGTTTCATGTAGAATACAACAAAAAATAACTCATTGTTGTAGCTTTTATCAGTTTTTAAATATTTTCATATAAATCACGATAAGTGCCAAAATTTCAACCTTCGGTCAACTTTGACTCGACTGAAATGGTCGAAAAATGCAATTGCAAGCTAAAACTCTTACATTCTAGTAATATTCAATCATATACCTTCATTTTGCAACAAACGAGAAGTCTTTAGCACAATATTTCGATTTATGGTGAATTTTTTAAAAAACTTTTTCCTTACGTCCACGCTAACTCTGCTGAAAATCTCAGAAATTCTTTAGTCACTTTGTCGTAATTTTTACACCATTTTCTATTATCCGTTACATAAAGTTTTATATATGAAAATGTGTGCAATTTCATGTAGAATACAACAAAAATAACTCATGGTTGTAGCTTTTATCAATTGTGACATAATTTCATATAAATCACGATAAGTGCCAAAATTTCAACCTTCGGTCAATTTTGACTCGACCGAAATGGTCGAAAAATGCAATTGTAAGCTAAAACTCTTACATTCTAATAATATTCAATCATTTACCTTCATTTTGCAACAAACGAAAAGTCTCTAGCACAATATTTCAATTTATGGTGAATTTTTGAAAAAATCTTTTTCCTTACGTCCGCTCGCGCTAACTCTGCTGAAAATCTCATAAATTCTCTAGCCACTTTGTTGTAATTTTTGCACTGTTTTCTATTAGCCGTTACATAAAGTTTTATATATGAAAATGTGCGCAATTTCGTGTAGAATACAACAAAAAATAACTCATGGTTGTAGCTTTTATAAATTTTGAAATATTTTCATATAAATCACAGTAAGTGCCAAAATTTCAACCTTTGGTCAACTTTGACTTGACCGAAATGGTCAAAAAATGCAATTGTAAGCTAAAACTCTTACATTCTAGTAATATTCAATCATTTACCTTCATTTGGCAAAAAACGAGAAGTCTCTAGCACAATATTTCGATTTCTGGTGAATTTTTTAAAAAACTTATTCCTTACCTCCGCACGCGCTAACTCTGCTGAAAATCTCAGAATTTCTTTAGTCACTTTGTCGTAATTTTTGCACCATTTTCTATTACCCGTTACATAAAGTTTCATATATGAAAATGTGTGCAATTTCATGTAGAATACAACAAAGAATAACTCATGGTTGTAGCTTTTATCAGTTTTGAAATATTTTCATATAAATCGCAAGAAGTGCCAAAATTTCAATCTTTGGTCAACTTTGACTCGACCGAAATGGTCGAAAAATGCAATTGTAAGCTAAAACTCTTACATTCTAGTAATATTCAATCATTTACCTTCATTTTGCAACAAACGAGAAGTCTCTAGCACAATATTTCAATTTATGGTGAATTTTTTAAAAAACTTTTTCCTTACGTCCGCACGCACTAACTCTGCTGAAAATCTCATAAATTCTTTAGCCACTTCGTTGTAATTTTTGCACTGTTTTCTATTAGCCGTTACATAAAGTTTTATATATGAAAATGTGTGCAATGTCGTGTAGAATACAACAAAAAATAACTCATGGTTGTAGCTTTTATAAATTTTGAAATATTTTCATATAAATCACGATAAGTGCCAAAATTTCAACCTTTGGTCAACTTTGACTTGACCAAAATGGTCGAAAAATGCAATTGTAAGGTAAAACTCTTACATTCTAGTAATATTCAATCATTTACCTTCATTTGGCAAAAAACGAGAAGTCTCTAGCACAAAATTTCGATTTATGGTGAAATTTTGAAAAAACTTATTCCTTACCTCCGCACGCGCTAACTCTGCTGAAAATCTCAGAATTTCTTTAGTCACTTTGTCGTAATATTTGCACCATCTTCTATTACCGTTACATAAAGTTTCATATATGAAAATGTGCACAATTTCATGTAGAATACAACAAAAAATAACTCATGGTTGTAGCTTTTATCAGTTTTGAAATATTTTCATATAAATCGCAATAAGTGCCAAAATTTCAACCTTTGGTCAACTTTGACTCGACCGAAATGGTCGAAACATGCAATTGTAAGCTAAAACTCTTACATTCTAGTAATATTCAATCATTTACCTTCATTTTGCAATAAACGAGAAGTCTCTAGCACAATATTTCGATTTATGGTGAATTTTTGAAAAAAACTTTTTACGTCCTTGTGTTACGAATTAATTTTGTGATAATATTTTCTTTGTGTTGCTTTGATCGTTTTACAATTTGTTATATACCAAAATCATAGCAATTTAGTGTACAATACAACGAAAAAATAAATAACTTGTTAGCTTTAACCGTTTTGCTCACAGCACGATTTGTATACAATTATATATGAAATTTTTTTCACGCTGTCATATATTCCAATACTTATATATGATATTGATATTTTTTTTCATTTCTGATGGTTGCATACTAAACTTCAGGCAATGAGAAAAAAAGGAGCCAAAAATGAACTCTTAATCTTAAAAACTAAGCATGCTGTGATTTAAAAAAAAAAACTTTCTTTCTGCTTCGGTGCTAACTCTCAAACCCCGCCGGCATACAGCAGACACTATTGTAAATAGAGGCTCGGTGTTTAAGGGTTAAGCAAGAGTATAATGTTACTAACAGTACTTTTATCATTCTCTTTTACTTTTTTAACTAGAAGATGGGATAAAGAGGTGGAGGAAAAGAAGTTGGTCTATTGTAATTTGGTCTCTCTCGCTGCCTGATTGTATTCTGCTGCCTCCTGCACCCACGCAGAATTTAAAAATATTTTATAAATATTGTCTTATCGGTATTAATTGCTCACCCCATTGCAAAATCTTTATCGTAAGGCGAATTATCGTAAGTCGAGCACTACCTGAGTATTTTAATAGTTTTATTTTAGTTTCTCGTTGGACTGGTCGGTACCATCCTCGGCTAGCACTCTGCAGGGCCGGCGTTCGAATCTCCGGCTGGCCAATGAAGAATTAGAGGAATTTATTTCTGGTGATAGAAATTCATTTCTCGGTATAATATGGTATGGATTCCACAATAAGCTGTAGGTCCCATTGCTAGGTAACCAGTTGGTTCTTAGCCACATAAAATAAGTCTAATCCTTAGGAGAGCTGTTAATCAGCTCAGTGGTCTGGTTAAACTAAGGTATACTTAACTTATTTAATAGTTTTATCACAAAAATGCATTTAGTCATGAAAATGAGATGAAATTACAGTAATTAGTGAATATTTCTCAGTGAAAGATACTGTGAATGGGCAAATTTTCAGCAAACAATATGTACAGTAAACCCCCCATATTCACAGGGGATGTGTACTGCACCCCCCCCCATAAATAACTAGAACCAGCGAATACTTAGAACCCTTCTAAAAACATTTTGATAGTTCAAACACACTAAAAATGCTTATACAGGTATTATCCTACTTATGATGGGGATAGGTTCCAAAAGAAACCATCGTTTGTTGGAAAAGATTTAAGAAATACCAAAGCGTATCTCGAACATAGCCTAGCCTACACTAGGGTATTCGGTACTATGTATACATATATTGTAGCCTAGCCTACACTATAAAATAGACTCTTTACATACATGGTATAGTAATTATTAATATCAGCTAAGTTTGGAGGTTCATGCAAAGTGAATTATGATAATTAAATACAAAGAGAAATTGAATAACAAATAAAAATTAGCTTAGCCTACACTATGGTATATTGCATATGTACACAGCAGCGTAGCCTGCATTATACTTTGCTCCATATTTACATATCGTATTGTACAAACGTCAACACAACGAATATGCATCTTTTCCATGGATCTTTTAAAATGTTATGCCTTAATTCACTGTATCCAATAATATTATATATATTCTTATATTGCTTTTGTATTATCAATTGCGATCAGTGTTTTGATTTGGAAATGTTAACATGGTGTTTATTTCGCTTTATTTAACTCAGTTCAGAGTGCTTTTCTTGCTTCTAGTTAGTGTAAATGAATCTCGAGAGTCTAGATATTTATTTATAATGGGTAAGGTTATTTTTTGTTATACGAAGTGTTTTTAATTCAAAATATAACTAAAAACGTCTTTTTGTGAAATTAATTTATTTATTATTTTCGTTAATAGATGACAAATGATGATGGCCGTTTGGGG